>NW_026267202.1:432426-436442 GCF_000697945.3 Frankliniella occidentalis
AGAGAGAGAGAGAGAGAGAGAGAGAGAGAGAGAGAGAGAGAGAGAGAGAGAGATGCACCCGGTACCAGCACAGAGCCGGCATGGGGCTGCAGCCCCCCGTTTGCTGGGCTGCCACTGAAATGGGCCTGTTTACGGGCGTGTGCCTCAGAAGTGATCACGACTGTAGACATCCGATGCACACAACGGCCCCCGGCCCGCCCCCTGCCCCCCCGCAGGGCCCGGGAGCCCCCCGCGCACATTTCATCGGCGAGCCTCCGTTTATCGACATATGTGCCCAGGGCCGCGCCGGCGCCCGCCACCGCACGGGTTGGAGCCAGGCGGTGCAAACCCGCAGAGGGGCGTCATCGGGGACCTCGCGGCGCGCCAACCCCCTCGGGCCCGGTTACCCTACCCGACGCCGTGCGAGTCGTTGACGGCAACCCTCCAGGTGGGCCGGGCACCGGGCACCGGGCCCCTCGAGACAATGGCCGAGGGCTGAGGGCCGCTGAGGGCTCACTCAGCAGCCGGCTGGCGCGCTCTATGGGGCGGGGCGGGGGCTGACGCAAGCCCCGATTGCGATCTGTTTGATCCGGGCAGGCCAGCGCTGGTGGCTAGCGCTGGCGGTTAGCCGTGCCGCCGGGGCACACCCGCCCCCGCCCGCCCCACCACGCCACGCCACGCCGAGCCCCGCGGCGGTGTTCGGACGTGGTGGCGGCGATGTCGTGGCGTGCAACACCGCTGCTGCCGACAGATACTTTGGAAAATTATTTCAACCGAGACACAGCCAGATGTTAGGTCGGATACTTTCCAAAGGATTTTAGCAAACATTTATTTTCACAAGATTTAAAAATACAGTAAAAATCCAGTTACAATCCCACCTATTTTAGGACTTTGAGCGGGCCGCACTTTACGCTAATTTTCTTTTTAGTTTTACGTTTACATTTTCTGAAAGGTCAGCTGGCGACCGCCAATTGCACAGTCTGGGTCCAAATAGTCAGGGCACTCTACTCGCGGAAAGAGCTAAGGCTTTCGTTTACAGCGCCACAACAATGCTCGAGTATCTTTCACGTCGTCGTAGGCGTAGGCCCTTCCAGTTAACGTCCCCAATACAACACGTATAAAATTCGCGTTCTAATTTGGCTGGTTTTAGTTCCAAATGACGAAAAAAGAAAATACATATCAAAGCTGCACAACGTTAACAACACCACGCCTGATTATGATGTATTCATATCTATAACACCCAAAGAACAAAGGTCTTGGACCAAGCACAATGTACTTGCCGGTACTTGCTCCAATAACTCGGAAATAACTCTGTTTTTTGGGTGCATTTTAGTCTGAATAATCCTCACACATTCCATAACCGACCAGAAACCACTAAAAACAAACAGTCGTCTAAAAGCAAAACGCTCTCTATTTGAATGAGTTTATTGGAGCAGCGTGATGCAAATGCAGAATAAACACTTTGTCTTGTTCAGCACGATCAAGCCCTATTGCATACTGCCCTGCCCCCCACGCGATTTGGCCCGCGCAGTTTCTCTCAAACACACACATATCGCTGGGGTGCAAACCACCTGCAGCATTTCTCCCAAAGCGCCGCAAGGTGCAGCCGCCGAGTTCTTGTACGCTGCTCCAGAGCGTTTTGCAACAACCGGCAAACGTCTCGTTCAAAAGCTCCGGCGAGCCACGCTGGGCTGGGTAACTCACGACATTAACATGGCCACTCTAGCAGAACAGGCAAACCGGGTGAAGGTGAGGCCAGAAAATGGATCGCAGGGGTCTGCCCCGAGCGCGAGGCGCGCGCGCGCGCAGATTTGAACAGGGTTTGAACCTGTGACGAATGTGCTCACGGAAACGTGTGCGCGGGCGCGGACAGGGCGGCCTCGGATCAGATACGGGGGTCTGCCAGCCCAGCGGCGGTATTCCAGGGTAGTTTGTGTTTCCCCAAACAGAAACATCAGCTCTGGTCGGCCGAACTATCGCATGCTCAGCGATGTGTGTGTGAGTGTGTGTGTGTGTGAGAGGTGAGAGTGTGTCATGTGTGTGTGTGAATGTGATTGTGCGTGCACAACGTGAGTGCGTGTGTGTGTTTAGCAGGAAGCGCAAAAATCAATAATAACCACCTTCCATAATAACACCGCAAGCGGCCGCCTATCCCCTCCCCCCCTCTCTGGAACGGCGTCCCTCTCTCTCTCTCTCTCTCTCTCTCTCTCTCTCTCTCTCTCTCTCTTCACTCTCTCTCTACCCCTGATAAGGTCGCTCTTATTATGGAGAGTCAGATCCAGGCTGATCAAACGCAGTGCTCTCCTCGCGGTGCTCTCCCGTCTGCCCTAATGAGGACGGGGCAAAGAGTCAAGCGGCAAGGTATATAGTGGGGCGGACGTGCGGACGGACAGATGGGCAGACGGACGGACGGATGGACGGGCAGACGGGCAGGTCACCCGGGCGCGCAGTAAGTCTCATCGGGATAACGATCAGCACACATCGGATGGCAGTAGCTGCCTCTATGGAAGCAGCAGTTAGCGAGCAATCATAGCAACGGGTTTATTGCTCCTGGAGATACTAGCTCCTCCCCCTGGGAGCCGACTATGGGAGGAGCCGAGTCGAGTTAGAGAGAGCGGGACACCGGGGCTGTTGTCGCGGCTGACAAACTAACAAGGAGACTTAGGTAAGTGTAAATTCCCGATTCGGTTCAAACTCGGTACATTTGCTTCTTGGTCATGTAGATGACGACGAACGCCGGTCGAATTTTGTGCTGAAGTTCACATCCCGGGGTACTTTATAGGAGCGTTTTATGGAAAAAGTTTAGAAATTCGACATGAACTCATGAAAGGCGTTCTCAAATCGAAAAATGGAAGAGGAACACTGGTAAAACAAGTGTGCAATATTTGCACACCAACGTGTGCAATTTGTGATTTTGCACATTACATGGTGTTTAACTCAAGTTGCACACTTGCGTGGTGTGCAAATTTTAGACGTTTTGTAAACGTTTAAATTCTGCACACTTGGACACACACAGTTCTATGCTGCCAATAGGGAACCATATGGTGTGCAGCTGCTATACGTTTCGGAAGTGTCGAAAGTTTAAACACCAATTGACGTATAACATAGTTAGACACCACAAGGTGTCGAGAAAATGCACACTTGAACTTAGACGTCAATTGACGTGCAAAATTAAACACTTGTTTTACCAGTGAACTACCCCCTCAAAACCGCACATTCTGAGTCGGGCTATCACTTAATTTTTTTAAACATAAAATTTTTATTTTTGGGGAACTATAGGCCCCTATAGGGGGTTTTGACAGATGAACTTCAGCAGAAATTTTGACGCACAATAGTCATCTATAGAGATAAGAAGCAAATATACCGAGTTTGATCCGAATCGGGAATTTACACTTACCTAAGTCTCCTAGTAAGCTCAAACAATTTCAACAAAGAAATATATTGCACACTTTGGTTCTGGGGAGTGAATTTAGACGGCGCCAGTTCTTAATGAGGAAGATAAACCGTCAAGAAGACGAAACCTTCCTCCAAGAGAGTAGGTAAGGTACGTCATTACTTGTCGAACTACCATGAAGTTCCCAGCCTAGCACCGACTTCATCATAACCAGTCATGCATTGAAGTCAACGTGTGCGGAACCGCACGAAAGAGAGTTCAGATTTCGTCATTCAACTCATAACATTTTTCACGAGTATAACACACAATAAACCTCGCGCGCGCGTTGTTCACAGTGAGAGAAGAAGACCTCCTCATCACGTAAAAGGGAAAAACAAAAACAAAACACAAAAAAAAAACCACGATCCCGTTTTGCTCATGCGGCAGCCGCGGCCGGACCGGCGGCCGGGTGAAAGTCCCAGCGCGGCGCCATAGCAGCGCCATGCACCTGCCACCACACCGGCAGCCCCATGGCGCAGCCCGGGCCCCTGGGCCGCGACTAGCTGGACTAAGGTCATGGGCAGTGAACCTGCCATGGACCGGCCGGCCGGGTGGCAAAGCCGGGAGCCTGGGCGTGCTACCAGTTTGGTTGGGAGGGAGGGAG
>NW_026267202.1:436969-439312 GCF_000697945.3 Frankliniella occidentalis
ATGCAATGTGATTTTCTTTTTTATTTGAATGCTATACACTACAAGTGCAATACACTCAATGCACTCAAGGACACGAAAAATGTACAAAAATCAAAGAACACATATTTTGGGGTGAACGTCAGTCAATGAGATGTGAGTAATTTCCATATGTCTTGATGCAACCTGTAGGGCCATCACCGCGCTCCTATGTGACGACTGCGAGTCGTCCTCTTCATAGGAATTCCACGCGACCATGACGGCCGAGAGAGACGTCTGCAAAACGGTCCCAGGACAGGACAAAGAAATTATTGTTTGCTGAAGCAGTTGTCCCCTACGCTACGGGAGTGACAGAATAAGGCTGCTCGACGACCCCGGCCGACTAAACTGGCGATAGTTGTGTTATTATTTGCCGGATGGCACGATGCCTCTCTTTCTTTCGCACCGTGGTGGAAACCATATATGTGTGCGCATTTAGAAATTCTTTCAAAATTTCGTATTTATTTTCAATGGATAACTTTTCTTGCAAACAAACACACACACCAAAAGTTCAGGCGACAAGGTTTTCAATGATTTGAAAGAAAGTTGTCAATAATATTATGATGCTATAATTTTTTTTTAGGCGCCAAATATAAAATGGCGCGTGCGGCTGTAGGAGATGCGAGAGCGCGCACGAGCGTGACGCCCGCCATCACATCATCCTGCGCAGAGGCCCACATGTTTGTTTTTGTTTCGTGTTTTTTTTTTTTCATACGCACACAATATTTAAACGAGCCTTATATATTTTTTCGGTATGGCATACGCGCGGCTTTGCCCTGGTGAAAGTCAACCTGCAGCAGCAGCAGCAGTAGATCAGAGCACGTGAATAGCGCGCGGCCAACGCTTGGCTGACAAAGGGGCATCACTGGGAGGAGGCTCTCTGCTGCTGCTCCCGCTCCGCACCGCTCCAGCATTGTAAAGCCCAGACAGGGCCGGCCGGCGTACGTCGGGAAGGTGATTTGCATGTTTTACGAATGTCGCTCGCGGCGGATAGGCCGGATATAGGCGGCCAATAATACTTCCGCTTTCACTTTTCATCCCGCGTGTCGCGCGTCGTATCGTCCCGTGTAACAGCCGACGCAGGTGCGCGCGTCCCGCGGAGGAGACGCTCGTGAAGGATAGTGTGACGGCCGTGCACTCTTAACTTCCTACAATCTGAATAATTTTTAAGGAAAAAAGGAAAAACAAAGCTCTCAGGAAAACTTCTCAGTTTTTAAGTGTCTTCTAAAAAAATGTCAGAATTTCCCTTGCTTTTTCAGGGAATTCTTTAACATCTGAAAACCTAAATTGAAGGAAATTTTATTTCACTCGAAAAAAAAATGTCTTTGTTTTCAGGCAATTTATTTCCGTGAACTAAGGGAAAGGGAACTAATGTTTCTTAACCCACAATTTTAAATCGAAATTTTATTGAATCAAAGAAACAATTTTCTTGGTGAAATCAGACATTGTTTTTACGCTCCGAAAGATTTTACGCTGGAGGCAACGGTAAAGTCCGAGCCGTCCATGAAAAGCGGCACAATTCATCGGGCTTTGCCCACGTAAAACCACAATAGTATTAGTGTACTAACCGTGAGCTGAGCGCTACGAGCTCATCTTTTTTCATTGCTACTTTTTGTTATTGCTGTGGAAGTGTGGTAAGCCCCCCTGGTAATGATAGAGGTGACTGGCCCGCGCGGTCCATTCGGCCGTTTGTAAGCTCAGCAACAGCACCGCCTCTGGCTTGTACTGCGCGCGGCGCGCGGCCTCCCAGGAACTTTTTCCTGCCCTCAGCGGGAGACACAAGGACCAGGCGAGGCGCGGCGCCTACGACCCTGAGGGGGCACACACAGGCTATCGTGTTCCTCCGTGGGCACAGGGCTCACCTTCCTTCTCCACACACTAGCGGAGCTCTTTCTCCGAGTTATCTAAGCGCCTTAAGGCCATGTGCGAGCAGAGCCACACACGTGTGAGCAAAGCGCCGCCGCTCCCACGCCTTTTCCCCTTATTTGCCCACGTAATGATGGCTGATTTAATTACCAAAAAAACGGCGCGCGCATAAATACCGGGTGCAGCGGCTGTGCGCTGCGTTGCTGCGCACTGGAGCCAACTACCTAAACAAAACAAAAATTATAGTCCCACAGCTCCATGGAGCTGACAAGGGAACCCCGCCAAGTGTAAATTCCCGATTTTCATTCTACTTTGGGAAATTGTTGGTCTAAATATGTCATCGAAGGACACATCAAAGATTTTTGCTTAAATTCATATTTAGGGGTCATTTTGGGTATTTGTTCAAAAAAGCTGCTATTTCAATTATTTTTTATAACTTTCAAGAATGCTTCCTAAGGGGTA
>NW_026267202.1:440912-445203 GCF_000697945.3 Frankliniella occidentalis
GGGGGGGGAGGGGGCGTTAATGTGTGTGCGTAGCCGTAGTCTACCGGTCGTTCATTGTCTCTACTCACGGGTTTCCGCCAAGGCGTTTTCCCAAGCAGATAGCGGCAAAACCGATGTTGTACATGGTACCGGTTGTGCCAAGGCCGCGGGCCTAACATCCTTTAAGGGAGTTAAAAAATAACAACGCACGCATGACATTAGAGTCGTTGAATGGTTGCTTCCTTCAGTTGTATTATCGTTTGTTGAAAAAATTTATAAATGCACCTCGATTCCATAACACTTCGAGGGCACGACTCTTTTCTTCTGTTTTTGAGTGAAACAATTAAACGACGTTTGAGAAAATTTGTCAGCAACCGCGCCAGCAGAGTGAACGGAAAAGAAAAATAATATTTGGGGTGAAGTATAGTCGAAGTTTGCCACACACTTATAGATGAATAGGTGGATGGATAGCCTCGGACAAGCGCCAGTGACATCGCATTGCATCACGAGGGCGGCGCGGCAGCGCGCAGCATCTCAACAACAAAAAGGACAAGTACAGTGCGGCGGGAGGGCTGCAGGCGGGGGTCCTCTCTCGCTCTCGTAGGGAACTCCGAGCGACTCTCTGTCTCTTTCTCTCTTTCGCACTCGCCTTCGTACGACGCCGGCTGTCCGAGGGACCGAGGCTACGTGCGGCCGGTGAGGTAAGCCGCGACAAGCACGACAAATAATCATTTTCCATCAGGACACCGGCGTCGGACCACACACTGTGAAAAACATTCTTGTAAATTTACGACATATTTTGTCATAAATATTAAGAAAAAATGGTGTTGAAAATAATGACACCTCAAGCTCATCGATGAATTCCAAGTCGATACATTGTGCTTGTAATTTCACAATTTTAAATTGTAGTTTTACGAAACGCGTCAAGGAAAATTTTTCCGTAAAATTTACAACTGTTTTTCACAGTGTATGTGGGACGAATAGGCAAAGCTGGGGTCCTGCGTCCTGCATGCATTTTTCATAAATACCCCTACGCATTTAGAATAATCATTGCAGCACACAACTGCTTCTATTATTTTTTTATATGTGGAACCTATACACATATACAGAAGTAAGGATCGACTCGACGCATGGTGCTGTCTAATGTAGGACACGCCTGATTTGCAGCAGTCCTGTCCCTTTTTCCGTACGCAATACGGTACTGGTACTAGATGTAGATTCTTGCACGCTCGTACAAAACCCTTCCACTATTCAAGACGAACGCGAGTAACGAGGGGGACATCTCGGATCAGCAGAGAACCGCTTTCCTTTCCCTTTCCACAGATGCGGCGGCGGCGGCCACGGGATGAGCCGCGAGGGCCGGGGGCCGGGTCGTGTGAGAACGGGTCCCACAGTCACTTCATCAGCAGCGAAGGAAAGGAAGGAGAGAAAAAACAGGAGGAGCGGTTCGCAAAAGTGTTGGGAAGGTAGCCAGGTTAGGCCTCGTTGTGGGCAATTAGTCGCGATGAGCCCGGCTCAGCCCCGCACCACTGTGCAAAATATCCTCCTAAATTTACAATAAGGTTGTAATGAATATTGTTCACAAAATTATTTGGTTATTTTAACTATATATTTACAGCGATCCTCGAATTCACTCCACAAATTGCGTGGGCCCGGCGCCTGCGAGACCCGGGGTAGGCCACCCCGCAGTACACGCCTGCGCCGGGAGCAAGATGTTGCCTATCCGTCAGGCGCTATGAGAGCTTGCATGGGCCAGATTTGGCAGTTTGGTAAAATCGCAAGCGGACGCGTGCACTTTCCGGATGATCCCTTCTTCCTTACCTCCGCACGAGTGGCCCGCATGCCCTGGCTGCATCGATCGCACGCGGAGAACGCGCAAGTAGTAACTGCTCGCTTCCCAAGAAGAATAACAATCGGAATCGAATAGTCCACAGCAGCGAGAACTCTGCAAGGCAGCCAGCAAGGGGGCAGGCCAGAGCAGAGAGTGTGGGTGAAAAAAAAGAAGGAAAATACAGGTGGTGGAGTATACTAGAGCAGCATTCGTATAACCGTAAAAAAAACACAGCAGTGTTAGCAGTAGTACTAGAAGCGGCAGCAGTAGTGGCAGGAGCGGGGCGCGACACTGTAAATAGGACGAATGCAATGGGCCAACTGATTGCAGGCTGGAGCGGCGCGGGTAGGAGTTTGCGGTGCCCAAGACAAACAAGGTTAGGGACGGGGGCTTTACTGCCTCCGAGAAGAGCCCAGCCGAACGGCGGCGGCATAGGCATAACACTGCTGGCGCACAACAGTGCGGAGGAGCAGCATGCACCGCGGAGACTCCGACGCGGGAGGTGCACCAAAGAAATCATGGACACATTTGTCCTAAGGTACACAATATAATAATATAAATCTTTAGATGTATGTAGTAATCGGATGAAGAGTTTTTCATTCCCTGGTGTTTTCACGTGGGAGCAAGGTGGTAAAACGATCATACATTTCCGACGCCGGGAGCAGCAGCTAGAAGATTTAATCCCATTATTGCCCAGCCGGGCAAGGTCAGGTAAGAGACGGTCCGAAAACATACACCACCCGAGATGAGCTCGTTATGAGATGTGTGTGTGAGAGAGTGAGTGTCTGTATGTGTGTGTGTGTGTGCCCGCGACGGTCCCGCCCACGCGGAAGCTGCACGCGACCCTGCAATTAATTCCAGTGAAGGCTGGCTCCAGGAGCACGCGGCGTACGGACGGAGTGTGGAACGGTCCGACGGTCCGTAGCCCAAATTTCGTGGTATTACGGCACGGCGTCGTAAAACCAGGTAAAACGGAAATCTCCAGTTCAAAGAAAAAAATTGCGGGAATTTTTATTTTTTACCCTTCCTGAAAATTTATTTGCATTTGTTCCTACACGCAAACGGGATCGGGAACTTCGTAGGCAGTGTACAGATGTTTCGTTCCGTAGACGTCAGTCAGGGTATTCGCCAAGAAAAAAAAACTCTGCGTGTTTTTTTTGTTATTATTTGAACGTAACAAGTACATGGTCCATCTCCAGCAGAGAGCAGAGGTCAGGTCAGTGCCGGGCGGGCGGGTGGGAGAGAGCCTCCCCGCGGGCCCAAACAAAGTAGTGACACTGCACTACATAACAGGCTATAAATCTAGAACATGACAAAAGAGGATGATTCATGGTGACGGGACGCAAGCGTGGGGTCGTCGTGACGGCGCGGGGGGTGAGCGCCGGGGAATGCGTGCCGTGCCGGCCTGCTGCAGCATTCCCAAGCACTTCCGGATTAAAGGAGCGGGAAAAATTCAAATCAGAGAAAAAGGTACCTGCTGCAGCAGTGGTGTGGTGTGGACGTGCACGACGTGGACATGGGCGCGTCGGGCGTCGTGCACACGTTCACGGCCTTGTCCTTGACGTGATCCTGGGGCTTATCCGATCGCCCCCCCTCCCCCTCCCTCCCACACACACACACACAGCGAAGAGTGAGAAATCGTACCCACATTAATCATATGGTGCGAGCATCGCGCCAGAGTGCAGAGCAGCCTATTCAGCAACAGACGCGAACTAGCGCGCCACCCAACGATACCTGACGATACAATCGATAGCTACGATCCTCTGACGGGCCGAGTACACTGGATACCATACCACGAAGGTCACGGAAGGTCTTTCCGCCCGATCATCGCCTCAGGAGCCCAATTATCAAACGTCACTTACTATACATCGAGATGAAACTCTTCCGAGATGAACGCTTCCTGGCAGCGAAACACAAACGCGCGGCTCCTCAAATAAACTACCCACCAACGCGATTGATTTGAAACTAAGGAGATCGTCCAGATAGCTCGTCCGTTTTCTCAGATTCATTCGGCAAATGACGCAGGAGCTCGGCGCCTGCGAGACTGTGGGTAGGCCACCCCACAGGGCACTCATGCAACGCAGGCAAGATGTTGCCTACCTAGCAGGCGCCATGAGCGCTTTGCATATTTATGTTACGCTGACGCATTTTACAAATTAGAACCAGTTGAAAATGTTTTCAGAGCAGGAAGATCAATACTCCAAGAAAAAAATTCACGTGGATGCTAAAACATGTGAGTACATTTTGTTCCGTGTGTGTAGGTGTGTGTGTGCCACGACGCGGCTGGAGAGGCACGTTCCATCAGCAGCGACCGCTCCACTTCCGAGGCAGACATTTGGCCGCGGTGGCGGGCTGGGCTCGGCTGGGCTCGGCCGGGCTGGGCTGTATAAGGCCTATTCGCGAGGCAGTAAGTATGCTCTTTATTCGCAGGCATATGGGCCTCTCAGAGAAACTAAACCCAGTACAGGACGGGACGGGGGG
>NW_026267202.1:445424-446451 GCF_000697945.3 Frankliniella occidentalis
CTCACGCCATGTCACCTCCGCACGCCTCGTAAGAAACAAACAGCAGCATCAGACGCCCGATGATACAGTCCCCCGCACGAGTCCTAAATCCCGAAGAAAGGAAATAAAGAAAAAAAAGCACACTATTTCCACTAACTTTTTTGTTTTCTTACTTTCAAAGGCAATAATTAACAGCAGCGGGGAATGAGGTGTGAATACCCCTCAGCCACCACCTCCACCACCGGCGGCACGGCCCTGACCTTGCGGGGCACAGAGGGCGCCACCGGTCGGCTAACGGTATGGGTCACGGCTGGGACCACGTGACCACCAGGCGGGGCGCTGCTGACTACCTGGACAGGTCCAAGAGCACGTGTGTGCATGTGTGCACTCACATATCGCAATGAGGGTTCAATTACAAGAAAATGTTTCGGGAATTTGACGTCGCACACTCTAAAAGTTTTACTAGGAAATTTGCCTAGTAACATTTTTTTTTTGAAATAACACTTTAAAGTGCATTACCCCTTTTTGTGATGATACACTAGTCAGCTAGTGCGACCCCTACCCTCTTCGAACATGAAAGGTTTACTCTCGTTGGAAACGGCAATGAAGTGAGGTGTTGCGGCGTCTATTGCAGCAGATCGCGGGTCACCCATTAAGTGTCTCAAGACGATCATAAAGGGGGCAAAGGGGGCCGGGGGTCCAGTTTGGGGGGGGGGGGGCTGAGCTGAGGTGCGTTTAGCGGTATACACACCGGTTCTGTCCTGTCGCCCGTACGTGTGTGTGCGAACGCAGCTGCTACACCGTGCCCCGTTATTCGCATGATGTCACTCACACTACTTGCATGTTCACACATCCGCATCATAGAGTGAAACTTCACCTCACCACAGGTAGAGGCAAAATATTGAGTGGCATTATTTCACGATGCAAGGTCAGGTAAGAGACGGTCCGAAAACATACACCACCCGAGATGAGCTCGTTATGAGATGTGTGTGTGAGAGAGTGAGTGTCTGTGTGTGTGTGTGTGTGTGTGCCCGCGACGGTCCCGCCC
>NW_026267202.1:446540-451128 GCF_000697945.3 Frankliniella occidentalis
CTTCAAGAATTATTTTCTTATCCCAAGAATATTTAGTCTTGGCTGTAATAAGTGAAATAGTGCCCCCGGAGACAGTCTTGAACTCTGTCTCACAGTGGGTTATGACGGTAGTGACAGCTGGTTCGATTCTCCTTAATGCAACTCACGCCTTCAATTGGCACTGCGGGGATTCGAACCCTGCTCGTGTCGAGTCGGCGCTGAAGCGTAAGCAGTAACCGTTTGAGCTATGAATCCACATGCGTGACCGTGTCCCCAGCGCTGCCTTTGTACCTCAGGTAGCCCGGTCCTCTCGCGCGCTCCACCCTAATCCGTCCGTCCCCCCTCCACCCACGCCCGCCCGGCCTAGCACAAGCACAAGCATATTATTTTCTTGGGCTGAGCAGAATGTATCAAGAATATTTTCTTCTTGTGGGAAGAAAACCATGCTTCTTCGAACGAGAAAAATCGTCTTCACTCGAGAAAATTATTCTCGTCCCAAGTAAAATTGAGTCAAGAATATTTTTGGGATTGGGGCAAGAAAACATTTTTGTGAGTGCAGGTTTTGGGGTCGTTTGATACCAGAATTTCGGCATGCATAATTTTTAGTGTGGTACAGCCGTGTGTGAGTAGGTTCAACGGTTCAACCAAATGCATGTATGTCGATAAAATCATAAAATTCACCAAGAAACTAGGTTCTTGGTTCAAGCGCAAAAATAAATACTCTTCATTCGATTGAGTGCATTGTTGTGTTGAACCGAGAACTCATTTTTGTGGGCGTTGTGCAGGACGAGGTGTGACCCGCACGGCAGACAACTCTGGGTACTTGCGTTACAACAACCTGAGCGTACGCCGCACCGCAGTCAGTCTAGGATCCCGCCAACTCACCTGAAACAGACGAAACGCAACAGTTAGAAACGCTGATGCGAAAAACTCTACGTAAAAAAAAGAAGAGCAGGAAAATGGAAGAGGCACAGAGAGAAAAAAAGTCTTCAGTTTCCCAGTTAGGGACAATGTAACGACGAGTCACCGGGCCTGGGACAGGGAACGATCGCAGCAGCCAAAGCGCAAAGGCTATTAAGCGGCCAGCGATCGCGTAGGAGATCTCCGACAAAAGAATAATTCAATTTGTTCCTCGCGCCCGAAAATGAGTGTAGCGGTTTTTCCCCCGCCAAACGCAAACCTTCCATCTTAGGGTCGACTCGGCAGCTCAGCAGCCCGAGCGGCCGGGCTTCACTGAACCTCAGCGGTGCTGAGTAGTGGCACCCGTCTACACTGTGGAAAATGTCTTCGTTAATTTATGTCTTATTTTCTAATTTTGTTTTACAAGAGAAATTGTGAATCAGATTTCAGCCCCTACTCATGGAACCTTTTGCCGCATAATCCCGCTTACGTTGTTTTTTCGTGTTTTTTTTTTTCACTTTACAGAGTGTATCCACCCCATCTCTTTCGCGGACTCGAGCGCCCGCGGCCCGCCGCGCGAGCTAGACAAGGACAGACGGAGCGCCATGCGGTGCAGAGATAAAAGGTCCAGGGCAGATGCTGTGCAGCCTCTCTCGGGGGGTCGTTACCCTTGGGCCGGCAGGGCGATGCCGATGAGATTAAGACAACTGCGAAGAGCGGCGCGCAGAGCCACGAATCCACAATTATTCCAGCAGCCGAGAAGGGAGCAAAGCACGCACAGTTCGACCTCTACGACCCGCTCGAATGGGAGCGCATACCACCGAGGCATTTCAAATTAAAGGTTTTCGAGCGAGTTTCACTGAGTTTTACTTTGTTGGTCTGGTCGGTTTGGGAGCTCCGAGCGTTCTAAAAAATGTTTGCGTACATTTTTTTTCACAAGCCCGCTACTGTAAATACAATATCTCACGTTTTGAGGGAGAAGGGAAAACTTTGAAAATGTCTCATAATTTAAAGGCGTAAGGGTAAGATGTCCGCAAAATCTTAGGAGTTTGTCTCAAACTAAAGAAGTTCCCCAAAGTTTTCCCCTTTCCTCCAAAACCGAATCATTGTTTTTACCGTGCGAGCAAACACATTTTCCTCCCTTTTGACACCATCATACGAAAAACTAAATAAGAAGTTGAAGAGCCGTAGTGTGCTCATGAGTACAGGTACCCGCCCGGTGTGAATGCCCTTGTTCAGTAACGGTGCGGGCCAACCGTATGCCGTCCGCGTGCCGCACTGTGCCGACCACCACGCGTCCGTCGGGTATGTGGGCCACTAGGGCTTGGCGACTTTAGTTGGGCTTTCATTATTGGCTTTTCGTGAGAAAGAAAAAGTAAAAATAAGACAAGAAGATATGAACACTTGTGTTTGTTAAGTCTTGCATGTCAGCGGTTATTACTCTGGAGCAGACTCATGACGTGTGTCGTGCAAGTGCCAAGAACCAGTGATTCTTGAGTTTAAAAGTATGATACTGAGAGCATACGAATGGTTTCCAGGGTAGCCAACAATTTCGCGCCTGAACACGCGTCTCTCGCGACAGGTCAACCGCGCGCCTTTGTCGCCGGATGTGAAATCATTCAGGGTATGGGCTTCCTGGAAGAGACAGGAGGACTCGAGCGGCGCGCACGAGACATGACTTCTACTGCCCCCCCCCCCCCACAAACTGGTTGAAGGGACCCGCAATGAGCGGAAGAAAGAGGGCTGTGGCATATGAAGCTGCTGCTCTGCTTTCGGGCTGGCGCCACTGTTGGTTCTTTCTGCCTCCTTGACCCGGATAGGACAGCACGCCCCGCCCCGCCCCACCTCCCTCAGACGTGGTGCATGTCTGTCGGTCCCTGCCGGGCGTACTGCTCATCCCCGGCGATGTCTCTATTGCTCCGCCGCCCGCCCCGCCCCGCCCCGCCCCGCTGCCACGCCCGTACGTCACTCCTTGCGGTTTCCTATCCTGAACGGCCGTAAGGTACCCAGGCCGTACCGGGAAGAAAAATAACACGCGCCGGGGCGTGGCATGGCGGGGCGAGGTAGGGCGGGGCGTTGTTGATGTTCCGGCTGCAGCAGCAGTGTCTGTTCCAGTACGCCCTTATTCCAGGTAGACGTTGGAGGCAAAAAAGATCCGCGAGGAAAAGAAGAGGTTGCGAATACACACACACACACACACGCCTTGAACCCTTTCTACAGCATGCCAACATACACACAATTCGCAGTCTCCATTGCTTTGACCGTCACAAAAATCGCGACCAAAGATAGAGAGAGAGAGAACTAAGAGAAAAATGTTCTAATCAATGTTTTTGCCTCGTTCTTATTTCTGCGCGCGGTCTGCGATACACCATAAAAATAATGTCTCACTCTTTTACGATCGCTCCCGGAAAGAGATAATACAGGATCCATCCGTCCCCTTCGGCAACACCTCGCGAGGCCGGCAGGACGATCACCGGCAGCGGCGGCGGCAGCGCCTAGAGCTGCTGCTTCTCTTCTTCTATTTTTTTTTTATCAGGGAGCCAACGCCAGCCGGCTAATTGCGCGACGTGACAAACGCAATGCCGCGCAGGCCGGGTAACGGTGCAACACCAGAGAGAGAGAGAGAGAGAGAGAGAGAGAGAGAGGGGGGGGAGGGGGGGAGGAGAGAAGGGGAGAGGAGGGGGATCTCGAAAGGATCTTCTCTAAACTTTTTTTTAATTCCTTTTTACTCGTCATCCTGTCGTAGCCGCGATGAATGATTTTTCGTTCCGTTGTAAACAACTCGCGCACGGCACACGGGGTGGCACCGGCAACAGAAGCAGCAGCAGCAGCAGCAGCAGCAGCAGCAGCAGCAGGTCGCTACGACCTCAAACGGCAGAGAGGAGGAGAGGAAGCCGGCGCCGGCGACGATGATGACTCCTAAGCGCGAGAAAATGATGGAAGTTTGGGATGTGGAAATTGTCAATAACGACGAAAGTCGTGTCTCTGGAAAGTGTTATGGTGTGATGGGACGGCCCCCCCAGCGGAGGCGGGCCCGCAGCGGGGGTGCGGGCAGAAGGATCGGAACAAGAAAAAAATAGAAATAAGGTAAGGAATCATCGGAACTACAATGGAAACATTGCGTAACCGTGTTGACTGTACCAATATAATGCTGCCGGATTCAACTTGTTATCCCTTTTCTTTCTGTGGGTCCGAAGTGAAAACTTACTTGGTTCGTCTGTGCATCTAACACAAAAGCATAAACTGCATTATTATTATTTTTACAAGAAAGTTTTACAGTTTGACGGATAACTATACGAATTTAAGTTTTACAGCTTGGAAAACTCAACAATTGCTTTAATTTCTCTGATGTTCAGTTAAGATCGCCAACTTAATAAAATACACCCATGCTCCAATAAGGAGTTTTAAAAATACACGTTTAAAAATATTACTTAAATGCCTTTAATCCTTTTACAATGTACAGAGTCCTGAACTAGCTCCCAGTTCAACACCGCACACACAGCACGGCACCCAGTCTCATTCCTTTGAAATTCCACTTTCGACGCGCTCTCACACACACACACACACACACACACACACACACACACACACACACACACACACAGCAGCAGCAACAGCAGCTTGTCTGACCGGGGGGTAATGCTTCCACACGCACGTTAAAGACGTCAGGTCCACCTTCTTACTGATTCATGGGCATCACCGCACCACA
>NW_026267202.1:452788-454096 GCF_000697945.3 Frankliniella occidentalis
GCAAGTGTGCAACTTGAGTTAAACACCATGTAATGTGCTAAATCACAACTTGCACACGTTTGGTGTGCAAATATTGCACACTTGTTTTACCAGTGCAAATAAGCCAAGCGCACACATTTATAAGAGTTATACTTGCAAGTAATTGCTTTGGCGCAGCAGGGCAACTTTAAACACCACACAGACTATATACATCCGAAACGATACAAGGACGATCATATCCGCAACAGACATTTGTTTTCCTTTATGACAGGCAAATGAATGCGATGCCAGCCGCCGCCACCTTGTTGGGCGCCAACGACGACCTTGATGGGGGCCTTATAGGACGCGCTGCTGGGCGGGGAGCAAAGGGGTTGGTGGTGGTGGTGGAGGTTGTGGGCGTGCGGTGCGCGAGGGTGGGGAGGGGGACGAAGGGGGAGGGCCGCGAGGTACGTATACGTACGCCCCTATCTGTCGCTCTGGCCGTCCCGTCCGCGTCGACACACACCCCTAAAATGTCCGCGCCAAGGGTACCGAGTGATGTCACTGGCACGTGGCGCACGCACGAGCCCATTGTCCTCTGGAGGGTGCTGGTGCCGTGCCGTTCTGCGACCATGCGGCCGTCATGATGATGACCGCCATGACCTGATGCAGCGCGCCTTTTATCACTATCGGCTCATGACGCGCTTTTGCGCCGGCCGCGCGGGACGTGCGCCCATTACGCGGTATATTATGATCGGGGTTTCGTCAGTCGAAAGGACAGATACATATATACACACACACACACACACACTGTTCTGAAAAGAAAGAAGAGGAAGATTGTGGAATTTCTAGTCAAGGCACAGCAAAAATTGCACTCTACGCGCGAGCACCTTTCGATGAACTTTTCTCATTCATATACAGCTTTCGGACTTTTTGATCAACATGCACCACTTAAGCATTTTTTAATACGCCGGTAAGAAATTTCTTCTCTGGCGTACTAAAAATCTGTAAGCAACTGCTGACAGAAGTCAGTAAGCTAAGCACTGTTTTTTCAAAGGTATTGATCATTGCCATTATTGGCAATGTAAACGCCCTCATTGCCACTGGGTTGGCAATGAAGCGCCTTTTTGGCAATGAACAGCGCAATGGCAATAAGACAAAAATAAGACCTTTTCAGCGGCAATGAACTGATTATTGCCAACGCAACGGCAGTTTTCATTGCCAGCCCAATGGCAATGTTCTGAAAGTAACTTAAAATTAATTCGCTTTTTCATTGTTTGCCCCATTTTGGCATTACATCATTGCCGACCTTTTGGCATTAAACGATCATAGCCGACTGTTTGGCAGTGA
>NW_026267202.1:455031-455712 GCF_000697945.3 Frankliniella occidentalis
GGGGGGAGAGAGAGGTTGGGGGTGTAGTCCCTGGCACTGCCTTGCCCGCGCCAAGCCCGGCCCGGCCGCGCCTGGAAATGAACAGTCTCTGCCCTGTCATGCCTCGGCTGCCGCGTGTGTTCCACATGTGTGTTGTGTTTTTCATCACAACCCCGCTATCGTCCAGAAATAGAAAAGAAATCAAAATGGCCAGTCTTAATTTTATACTGGGAAATTTGTTGCGCGATTACACCCAGAAAAACGAAGTTTTTCAGTGTTTGAAGTAAAGGCAAGATGAAATTTTCTCTGGAAACAAGTTGATAATAAATCTTATTCCACAGAAGATATTGCCGTACTTTAAAGTAAATCGGATCTTGCCAGCCATGCAATTGAAACAAGAAACAATTTTCCTGTGTGTATACGACAGCCAAAAATATATTGTTTGAATTTCACTTTGAACTGAGTTTGTCTGGAAGAATTCCGAAGGGGCGTGTTATTGTGTCCGCCCGGACGTGCGCCGAATATGCCGTGGCGTGGAGAGGCGTCACGCCCCCGCCCAGTGGGTCAAGCCCCGCGCCCGCTTGCCAAGTGGGTCCCCGCCGCCGCCGAGACGACTTCGATTCTGCTGCTCGACCCGTGGTCAGGGAAGAAGGACCCCCCCCCCCCCCCAGTTGGTGTTTAAACTTTCGACACTTCCGAAAC
>NW_026267202.1:456723-467589 GCF_000697945.3 Frankliniella occidentalis
GAGAGAGAGAGAGAGAGAGAGAGAGAGAGAGAGAGAGAGAGAGAGACTACGTGGCTGACGTCCCCACATTGGTCGAAGTGCTGTCTGGCCGGGAGACAAAAGGAAGAGTCGTCGATCAAACTACTTTCCCTCTTCGATGTAAACTGAACGTCACGTTCCCTTTCCTGTCGTCTCCTTCTCATATCCTCTGTGGCGCCGTGGCACCGAACGCATCGGAAACACCCGACATAATCGGGAGAATGCCATGTGGGTGCGTCCCGTCGGACGCGCCGCCCAGCCCCGCGTCGACCTCTGACCTTATACACGTCGCCCCGACGGCAGTCGCACGACGGCGTCCCTTTTCGTCTCGTTTACGGCGTCGTTTCCGTTCCGCGGTGCCGCCGCATGCGTCTTACCAAAAGGTTGCGCGGCGCGCTGTTGGCAGAAAAGTTCTGGGCAGCAGCAGCTGCTGCAGCAGTGGTATAGGCAGCATGCTCAGCAAGCCAGACTGGCGGGACGGCCTATCCTACGCCAGGCCGTCATCGTTGTGGTGCCTCCCAAAAAGTATCATGGACGAAGTTTTGAAGTTTAAAACGCAAAATTCATTTTTTCCGCAAGGTTGTGTTTTTTCCTCCCGCTTTTCTTTTCGCTACCGACGAGGTATTGACCCCGACTGACTGGACCCGAATAATAAAACCCTGGAGGAGCGGCGGGGCGCTGCGCAGCGAACGGGTTTGGCAGTGTGAGCACTGGGCCCCGCTTTAGCCTACGGGCCCCCGGGCCCCCCCGGCCCGGCCTAGGCCTGTCCCGGGCAGTCCGGCCACTCAAACAGATCGATATGAACGGCTCCTCCGGCTGCGGAGTGTAGCGCACACTCAAAAAATATTCGAATCGGTTTCAAATCGAAACTTTCCAAGAGCATTTTTTTTTTAAACGGACCCGTTTCTGCCAGACAGTTGGGCCATCTCATGGTTGGGCGGAGGGGGGAGGGCGTCATGGTTCAAGTTACGACTACGTTTTCAAATTAAAATATTGCGAAACTTTTCATATGGGGTTTACTAGGTACTGAATTCGAACTCTTCAACGATCAAGAACGGTCTGTTGTAAATGCACGACGCCGATCTTAAATTTACAACATCGTTTTTATTTAAGTCGACCCCCAAAAAATTAACCAAGATATTCACAGCGTGTAGCAACGCGGAAACAAAGAGAGCAGGGTAGGGGCAGTCACACTGATATCTGAAAGCAACTGGCAGAGACTTCGTTCAAGTTGTCACACACCGTTTCGAATACCTAAAAGACTTATACGCTCCGCGCCGCGGTCTTCAGAACTGAAGAGAGTTATTCGCCTTTTTCAGTCCGTTTGGGAAACCTGCACGCCCGCGGGCTGCCTGGATGTCGAGCGGGCCGAGGGGAGGGGGCTGGTATTGTGCTGGGGGTAGGCGGAGGGGGCGCGGGGAAGGGCGAGGCGGGGAAGGGGCGGGTACTTTCTCCAACCATTCGCATAGCGTCGCAGCTGCCCGTACACCTGTTTATCCACCTGCTTATAGTACGTCTCATCTGCAGTTCCGTGCAACTGCCGCGTAAACTTGTTTCTTCACACTGGAAAAACAAAGGTGTTGAGTGGCGCCTGCTTTGAAGGGGTGCTATGAGATTACTCTGTAAAGACACAAGAGCACTACTAAGGGTTCTATTATTTTGCCTTTGAAAATAAAAGACTAGAATCTAACCATCACCACAGGGTAGATTTTCGAGAGATTCAGAAGGATTTCGAATCTACCTTGTTTTGGTTGGCATAGTTTCGCCCGTAAAAATGACGGCTCTGCCATACAGATCGGCAATGTATGTAGAATGCGAGGGGGGCTATTGCATTGCTGAGATATGTTTACCTATGTAGCCTCTTTGGCTTGGCTCCATCGGCTGAGTGGGAGAGAAAAGTGCAGAGATGAACAGAGATAGCCGACCTGTCCTCCGCCTCCGCGGCACAAAATGTCATTTGAAGAGGAGTAAAACGTGGTTATAATCCAATTATGTGAGTGTTCGGAAATGACGTGCGTTTTTGCGTTTTTGCATGACGTGAGAAGTGGCACATATTTAAACAATAATGATGACCACTGTCATATAACAAGAAATAAAATAACTGCATCACATTCGTTAATGGTCTGCTTATTTAAACTGTCTTTTTTTTGTGCTGAACATTATGGGTGAAACTATAATTGATCCATTACACGCACAAGCGCACAGCCACCAGCCAGCTCCAGGTATCGATGGTGACTACTTGATGAAAACGAGTCCAATATCACCTGGCGACTGGCCAGTCCAGTGCGCTGTAGGGCGGCCCCCTTTTCGATCACGATCATTGCGCCACTCACTGGAAGTACGAACCGGAAAAATAAAATCACGAGAAACTGTTCACATTTCGGTGAAGAGTGAACTATACTACCCGGCCGAGCCGGTCCCCATCACGACACTGCTTCCTTATCTGACGCCGCTTTGGCAAGGCTCTATCAGGAGGTAATTACTCTCAAGGGGGTTTACCTATACCAATCACGTGACCCAGATCATACACCATATACTCGACTGGATAAGCAATATTCATAAACCCATTTTCTCATTTACAGTCGGGTTGGTACGATATATTTGAGGTGATTGCTTTGGTTAAGTAAGGTAAGGCGGAATCATTCGCTCGCTCCCTATCGCAGCTCGTTTATCGAAATAAAATTCAGCTGATTTGAAAGATAAATATTTGGCAGTTGCGTCAATTAAAAGAATAAGAGGACCGAGCTGTCAACGTAGATGAATCTTAAACATTGGGAACCAAGAATGAACTCGCCATATTCCCCGTTTGAAAACCATCGTACTTACGAACACTCGCGGTGAGCGGTGGTGCGGTGCGAGGGACGGGCGGCCCATGAATCTCACCTGAAACACACAAACGATTCACTTTGTTAGTTCTAGACGCGGAATGCGGGAGGCGGCGCCAGTAACGAGAACACAGTGTTACACCTGAGCGGGCGCGGCGGGAAAAAAAAAACATTAATAATTTATTGCGATATAGTTAATTACTTTGCACAGTGGAAGGGGTGAGGAGAAGGAGGAGGACCCCACCACGGCTGCTGCTTCTACTGCTGACTTTAATTAGTGTTCCGGTGAGGCGGCTAAGTGCAGGCCGCAAGGGAAGCGCCAAGTCAAGCTCGCTCGCTCTCTCTCTCTCTCTCTCTCTCTCTCTCTCTCTCTCTCTCTCTCTCTCTCTCTCTCTCTCTCAGACACATCGCTAAGGTGCACGGATTCACAGGGAGGCAGAGGGCGATTCCCACACCGCCTTTGCAGGAAATGAAGCAGAAACTATTTCCCCGGGCGGGGGCCAACCGAGGGGCCCCCCAGAGGCTCAGCGGGCCGGGCCCCCACTGCCCCCGTGGGCCCCCGGTGAGTCCCCCGCACTGGGACCCGTGCGTTCGCCATTACCGCATTAACTTGGCAAGAGCCGCACTTAGAGGTGGCGGTCGGGGGATCAGCGCTGATAGATTATTAAGCCTACTCAACATATGAGACTCGCAAAACTACGGAAACTAGCCCATAAAGCTCAGCGAGCGGTCGGTCGGTGTGGAACTCGTATGCTTAACTCAAGTCGCGGGGTTTACGTTTTCGCCGGCTATGGCCTATTACCCACAGGCCACTTGTACTTTCAGCACGTCACGTTTTATCTGTTTAACTTAAACTTACTGACTGAAGCTGCTTATTGAGGCACAGAGCGCCTCGTAGGTAGGCCATGCCACCCCGGTTCACTCGCGAGCGTTATATGCCTGCCTACTCGCCAATACACGGTAAAAACAGTGTCTCATTTTTTGAGGGAATATGGAAAACTTTGAGGAACTCCCCTGGTTTGACGGAAACTCCTCAGATTTTCGAGGAAGTTTCGTAAACAAACGTGGGATTTTTCCTCATGTTTTAAGGAGATTCCTCAAAATCTGAGGCGAGATAGAGGACTCTTCCTCAAACATATGAGAGTTCCTCAAAGTTTACCTATGTTCCTCAAAAAAAAAATGTGACATAGTTTTTACCGAGATAAGGGACTCAAGGGCTGGGTTTGGCCCGCGTTAGCCTCCCGTGGGCGGAGCGGAAGGGAGCGCGGCGTGAATGGCGATAGTGTGTGCGACAGCCGAGACGACGTAGCTCCTGTCGCCGCGGCAAAAAGGCACCAGTAAAAAAGATAACGTAGGCTGAGAAGAGGGCATCTGCGGCCGGCCTTTGGGGATCATCAAGAAAGTACTTCCGTCGCACAACAACTGCCATTCGTTCAGCCTGTGCGAGCTTACGAAGCGCCTGGTAGGTAGGCAGCATCTCGCCTGCAGCGCATGCGTGAGCCGCGGGGTGGCCTACCCTGGGTCTCACAGGCGCCGAGCTCCCGTAATTTTGCCGAATTAATATTAGTGAAACATACTTTCGTACTTTCTGGATGGTCCCCCATAGTCGCCACGGAGGTGGAGGGCGGAAGGTGGAGGTCCTCGACTTCCACCCTGATATATAGCGCGCGTAGGAGTGTTTCGAGACCACAGGACGGAATGCCTATTTTGGGCAGACTCAGGGTCATGACCCGGGTCATGATAACGCACTCCCACAGAGAAGGATCCGGTCGTCGTGCGTCGCGCGAGGAGTGTGGAGAGGAAGAGAGAGAGAGAGAGAGAGAGAGAGAGAGAGAGAGAGAGAGAGAGAGAGAGACCATTTCATCGGGTGAGTCGCGCAGATGCACTTCCCAGAATGACTATTTGACATCGCGCGCTCGGACGACCGAGACGATGATCGCTGGCCCGGATCTGCCCCCGCCGCTCGGCGCGCATCCACCGGTGCGCGTCTGTTTGACCCGCGCGGCGCCGAGTCATCTCCCGGCGACGATCTGTCGGATGCGAGATGAGCCAGCAGCGGCAGAGGACCGCGACATCGAGTATCGCTGCACGCTATCCATAGCGGGCGGCTTTCAATTTACCGCCGAATCTTCCTTCTCCGGCTGGTCGTGGCTGGTCGCGGCTGGTCGCGGCTGGTCGAGCGCACCGTCCACCTCGCCCAACGAGGACGCGTAGCCCGCGGCACTGCAAGCAGCGGGACAGACAGCAGATCGTCCGCGCACTTTTTTTTTTTACGGTGCCCTCTTCTTACTCCTATTTTGGGCTTGCGGTCATCTGAAGAAAGCCCTTTCACTTTAGCTCGGTCGTTCGGCCATTGGCGGCAGTTCGCAAAATGATGAGTGTGCGGCGAGTTATTGAGGCGTCACTACCCGGTGCGGAGCGCAGAGGAGCGGCAGCATCAGCATCTCTGACGAGCAGCACTTACAGGTGCGGTAGTGGAGGGAGGAGAGGTAGAGGGGGATTTGAGTGAAATTCATTCACCTAAGGTTTTCGTAATTTTATCAAGGACAAAAAAGAGCGAAAGGGTCTTTTAATCCTAACACCGTGCCAGTAACAATTATGGCTGATCTCGAGAAAAACAAATGGCAGTGTGCTCAAGTATTCGGTGTTCATACACTGAACACCTTCATAGGTATTCAGCAAAATAATTTCGTCACATTTATGTAGTAAAATAAGCGCAATTGCAATTGCATTCAATACTAAGTTACAGTATGGTTTTCTCGAGGCGGCCGGGGCTTATGGGCGCCGGGCGGGCGAAGCCGAGGTGCGCGCCGCTGCCCTTGTCGCAGCCTTGGCCCGCGTGCGGTTTTGTTGTCCTAACGACTTGATCATCGCCGAAGAAAGAAGAGGAAAGGCCAGAGAAGTGGACTCTGCATCGCGAGCGGCAAGAGCGCAGCAGAAACAAGACTTCCGCGTACATCTACTTGCGTCGAGGCCGTTCGCTTCAAAAGGCCGTCAGGACGAACAGCAACAAAAATGACAAATAAATCAGTTATTCTTCATTTTCATAAAAAATTATCTACTGTAGAGCGGGTTTGATTGTATGGTTATGCAGGTCTCCTCAACTCAAACAAGCCGCGGCTCCTGAACTTAATTCCAAACTATTAACGGAAACAAGCGATACAGATTGCTATCAATATTGTCGAATTTACAAGACAAATACCTTGCTGGCCTCTCGTAGAAAGAGAAAGGTGAGTGACCTTTCCAATAATTAAGTATCAAACAAACATTATTAGCGCGCGACCGATTATCGTGATTAAATTCCACCGTCTGTGTGTTTGGTTTCCCCGCCTTCACCGTTTTTTTTTTTTTTTGTTTTGTTTTTTTTGCATATAACGGCAAAAGCCCCCGCGATGTGAGGCCGCAAGACATGAGCGACAGTTAATCGATACTCGTTTGAATTGATGCAGAGGCGCGCCGCGGCAACCGTCTCCGCAAGTATGCGTGCATTGACAACCGCAACGCCTGCCGGGCCAGGGTGGCACAGGGTGTGCATGACAACTCTGTATAAAAGTGTGGCATTCCATCACTTGAAAGTATAATGTGACAACGACTTGCCACAAACATTCTTTATTAAGGTACATGCCAGATGAAAAAGGGTAATGCTAGGCTGTACGAAAAAAAGCACGCCATTTGCGATTTCCGTGCAACCTTTATCACAACAATTTTGCACGTTTAATTTTTGCAAAGAACAAAAAATAATTCTATTATTTTACCCATCTCTGCAATCATCAACCTTTCGAAATTCGCTGCGGCGGACGGCCAGGAAGAGGATGACACGTGACGAGGCGAGGACGGCGAAAGTGTTGCGGTGCAAGGCCGGTGCGACGCCCCGCGCGACGCCCCGCCACGTCACGTCACGCGTCGCGACGCAAGACGCATCGGCCATGCCCCATCAGGTGGATTCTCTGTCTCTCTCTCTCACTCCTTCTATGAGAACGTGGCCGTGGTCTAGGAGAGAGCGTAAGCCACAAGACTGGCATTGATTTTTTTCGTTATTATTTTATTTTCAATTTCAATTTTAGACAGTCTCCAGTGGCTCTCTACCCAATTGTGAAAGTTTCCATTTTTGCTACAGCAGAAAGATAGGAAATTGTAAAGGTACAAGGACATTGGTGATATGATGGCCTGCGCACCCTGAAAAAAATAGTCAGATGGCACTTCCTTAATCAGAGCCATGTAAACCCTATGTAAGAGACAGATTTCACGGAAACCATGGAAATGTGTGCACACATTATACCGGGCGCGAGAGAAGGTGCCGACTGCTTCGAGGGGAAATAGATCCCTGGGCCACAAATTTCGAGTAATAGAAATTCTCCAGTGGGCATTCGCACAATCACCCGCGGATGTGCCCAGCGACCTGCTGGTGTCGCCGCGCCGCTCTACTAACTAGCTGCGTGACGCGCTACATCGGATTAACATAATTTATTCCCACACGCAGCTGCCGCAGCTGTGTGCGATGACCTCAGTCGTCACGCCCGCACTGCCAAAAAAGATATAATTACAAAGCTCTGTTAATCTTAGTTGTAGTGGTTTGCCAGTTGTAACTGCAGAACTCTTTAGTTCGCCTGTTAACTACATAACTCTTTAGTTCTGCAGTTTGAACTGGCAAACTACCACACACTAAGATTAGCAGAGAGTGCGAGACAAAAACATTGTCACCCATAGAAAAGTGTGTAGTGTGTGACCATTATGCTACGCATAGACAAGGGTGTCACAATTCTGCCACGCGTATAAAATTCTGTGACCATTGCAACTGTCCATAGATACGTCTTTTACATTTACCTTGTTGTCACACACTCCGCTTTACTGTGTGTGACATGACGTGACTATTCTGAACCGCAGCACCTATAGCGGGTCGAGCCCCATCACGGGGACGGCGGCGGTCGCCACAATCACCTCCTCATCTTGGCGATGGGTTTTGCTCTGGCCGCCCTCCACCGCGGTTCAAGGACGAGCGGCGCACGACGCGACCCTGCTGCGAGTGCGAGAGAGAGAGGGAGAGAGCGAGCGAGTGTCCGGCGCGTGAGTGGGAGAGAGAGAGAGATAAAGCGAGTATAGTGAAGTGAGCGCGCTCAGCGCATCGCCGTCATGAGGGTCAATCACATATCGAACGGACCGCGAAAAAGAAAAATAACAACGCAGAGTTACGCACGAAGGCAATAAACTTGGGGGAGATGGGGAGTCCTTTCAGAACAGCCCTGACATCAGTGGCCTGGATACAGGTACCAAAAGCACGCGACTGGAGTGTACAGGACGAACCCCCACACAATCCACACCCAAATTTGTGTTCCTTGATTTTAGTTCCTTTTCCGTGTACTTAATGCATTGCGTTTGTTCTTAGTGCACTCAAGCAGACAATCAAGTTCCGAGTGTGTCAGAACTGGCGCTGCTGCAGTCAAGCGGTATTGCAAACCATCTTGAGCCATGGCGCTACACAAAATAATGTACTAAGACCGTGAGGATCATACCACCACCATGGGCGGCCGGCGCAGCCCCCGAAAGTGGTCTCATGGTGGGCCTCTTGGTGGACCGCGGGCCCGCCTGGTGAGCCCACCACCTGCCCTTCGGGGAGCACACTCCCACGACGGGGTGCTCGGACTCCAGGTCGATACATGTTGTTGCGCCCGAAGGTCATGCCCGGCCCCATCAACACCGCGCTGGCTGGCCCCGCCGCCCGCGGCGGTGGGTCGCGCGCTCGCGCGGGTTCGAGCCCCGCCTCTCCTCAATTTTTCACACGGAGAGCGGGGAGAGCGGGGCGACCCGTGGCCGCACATTATCACCCGTACGACGGCAGCGTTAGCCCGCGCTTTATTTTGAACAGTGTTGCCGCTGCTGCAGTGGCAGTCGGACTGGAGGTAATCACGGCAAGGCTCTGTTCGAGGTCGCTATCAGCCACACGGCCTGCAGCAAGCACCTCCATGGCTATAAGGGGGCTCGGGGGGCCCCTGACGGATCATCGGGGGCATGAGGGGGCTCAGAGGGCCTCTGCGGGGGATCATTGGGGACATAAGGGAGCTCGGGTGGCCTCGGGGGGATCATCAGGGACATGGAGTGGGCTCGGGTCGGGGGTCCTCGGGGGGATCATCGGGGACATGAGGGGGTTCTAGGGGCCTCTGGGAGAGGGGGAAGGGGGTCCTTGGAGACATGAGGAAGCATGGTGGTTACATGGTTTTTTAAGGAACAAGGGAAAACTTTCAGGATCACACATTTTTAACGGAAAACTCCTCCGACCTTGCCTCAGATTTTGAAGGATCTTCTCATAAATGAGGAAAAATATCACATTTTGGGGAGGAAACTTCCTCGAAATCAGAGGAGTTTTTCTCAAACCAGGGAAGCTCCTAAAAGTTTTTCCTTTTCCCTCAATAAAATAGAACATCGTTTTTACCGTATAGGCCATCGGAGGGAACCTGCTCGTCCTCAAGCACAGCCACTGCCCGGCCCGGCCCACGCCATGAGGTATTCATTTGGCTCGGGGGATGCCATAGAGTGACCAATAGGTCAGCCGCCCGGGGGGCAGGGCAGTCCCTCCGGCCAGGGAAGCAAGGACAGCAAAGGGAGAGCCTCTCTGCTCCTGGCGATTTCCTCATACGCACGATATGGATTTCTCTCCTTCACAAATGACATCATATCAGGGGAAAGGACTCAACTCAGTAAACCCCCTACTTTCAAGTTATTCATAACTCAATAGGAAATCCGTCTCGTTGTCCGAAAGCACACTTGGTGAACTTTACTTGTCGAGGCGTCCGCGTACGGGGGGGCGTCCTGCCGGGCCTCGAGTGAGTCTTTGCGGCCCATCCCCGCGCGTCGTCGGCAGCGCGTTCCATAGGAAAACGCGGCCGGTCCGTCCACGGGACAGGACAGGCCACGTCAGGCGGCCCCGCAGCCGGTCGATACAGGGCCATCACATTCCCCAACGAACGGCTCGCCGCCACGTAAGTGGGGCACAGTACATGTGTATCGCCCGCCCCTCAAATGTGCGCTCTTTTCCTATTCAAATGTCATGCCATTTATTTTATGTAATAATTAACTTTTCTTATTGAGACGACTCGTTCGTAGCTGTTCATTTCGTTTTACCGTAGAGCCTTTTTTTTTTTCGAGGCGCGAGCGGCAATCGACGCGCAGACCAGAATGTCCCAAGCCCCTCCCGCTTCTCACGGGGCGTCGCGCGTTGCAGTCTGCCTGCCGCTGTTGTTGTTGTTTTTGTTGTTGTTGTTGTTGTTGTCGTTGTTGTTATATCGCACGGCGAAACTGCACCTCAGTCCGTCTCGTCGAGAAGTAGTGGCGCCGCAGGTCCTTGGCCTGCTAGTCGTCCCAATCCCAATCAATGCGGCCACTCTTTGCAAATCGACAGTCAGAGGGAGAAAGGGTGGGAGAAAGGGAGGGAGAAAGGGAGGAGATGTGGAGGGAAGGGAGGGAAAGGAGGGAGGGGAGGGAGGGAGAGAGGGAGGGAGGGAAGGGAGGGAGAGGGGGACGAAAGGGTTGTAGTGGAGAGCACACGCTGCCCAACCATCCGACCCCAGCTGGTCGCCACACGACACGACAAAAAGTACTATACAGCAATAGTTTCGGATTTACGAGCTTGCGGCGGGCGCGGGCGGCGACACAGAGGCACAGAGTGCCGGCCGGCTAATCTGATCGGTGCACGGCACACACCCCGCACGGCACGGCACATGTCACCCCGCGGGGCCATCCGCACCCCCGCGCTCCATCCCCCAGCCAACCACCAACAGACTACGTAAAAAAATTAGCTAATACAAAATTAACTAAAAAATTGGCTAACGCAAAAATTAGCTAACACGAATTTAGCTAACAAAAAACTGTCTAACATAAGATTTGATAAAAAATTAGCCAAAAAATAGCTAAAATATTTTTTTTATTGGCTGAGCTTGCGAAGCCTTTGCTGTGTTTATTGGCTGAGCTTGCGAAGCCTTTGCTGTGATGTGGGGTGCAGAGAACTCTTTGGTCGTGTGTCTGTCTGTCT
>NW_026267202.1:469864-471336 GCF_000697945.3 Frankliniella occidentalis
GGGGGAGGGGTAAAAGGAGGCCCGGAGGGAGGGAGGGGGTGGGGGGCAACCCCTTCTGTCAAACAGTTTATCATCGGCAGCCAAGTCTGACCCCTCACCCCCCCCCCTCTGTTTCTCACCTCCACCTCCCCCGTTACACAACAAATATCCTGGTTCCCCTCCGATTTGAAGTGTAATTGTTCAGTGGAGGAGAAAAACAAAAGGAAAGGAGAGAGGGAGGGGGCAGAGGGAGAGAGAGGGAGATAGAGTAAAAGGCACACAATTGTCCCTGGTGCAACGTAGGAAACGTCTAGTCCCTAGTGAGCCTCCTAGACAGGCAGCCCAGCCGCCTGCAGTCTTGCAGCCCCGTCGGTAACTGGGTCAGACGGGCAGAGGGCTCAAGTCTGTCTGCCATTTCATTACCGTTTCCCACCCAGCTTTCCTCGTCCGAACCGTGCGACGTCTTATGGGAATCCCGACCAGACTGCTCTGTCAAATTCTATATACGAGTGGCGCACGTAAGGTGCCCAACTCTGAATTATTTTTTTTATCATCTTTTAAAGGGGAAGCAGTTGCAATTTGTCGCTGAAAAGAACTCGTCGCGGAGCCGCTGAAAGCTCCAGCAGGCCCTGCCACATCACGACCATAGCCTCGAAGGGGAAATGGACAAAGAACAAGAAGTCACTGGCCTTATGTAACGCTCGACAAAAGGGCTCTGGAACGGTTGTTCGGGGACCGGCATTACTACAGGCGCTGCTAGTGCTAGCACCCGCCCGCGGCAGATGTGGGTGAACCCATCCCACCTTGGCATGGAACAGGCCGTTAGGAGGTCTCATGACTCTGACTGGGTTGTGCACCGCTGGCAAACTATTTTTTTTTAAGTACACAAAGTGGTAACGTACCCACGAGGAAGAAACGGAGAAAAACGGATAGGGGAATTAACCCCCACTCTCCAAGCGATTTAGAGTGCAGCGCACACAACTTTGGTTGAACACAATTGAAATGTTGTCTTTCACGTTTTAAAATGCGAAACAATTTGCAGTTTCACAGCCGCAGTGCCGCGCCGCGCGTCACGTTCATGGAGCACACCTGCGACAGCAGGAAGGTGTTGAAATAGATGAAGGGACACACAACTGCAGCGCATGCAGGATGCGAGGGCTGCCCTATGTCCATTGTAACCCCCTCCCCTCTCCTTTCGCTCATTGTCAAACGGATTGAATTCGCGAAAACGCTCCACGGCGATCGCGCGCATGCATATTATTACCCAAGTGGCGAGAGCCCCCCGCGCCGCTCCAGCCCGCTCCGGTCGACCGCCTACCGGAAGCCGGAGCGCGCTGCTGAGCTGACTGGGCAGCGGCGGTCGGCCCTGCCCGGCCCGGACGAGACGGGCGAAAGGAAACATTTAATCTGATTCGTTTGTTATGCCAGCGTAGGAGGAGGAGTGGAAGGAGAAGGAAGGGGTATTACGTGTTAACATTTAAAAAAAATCATTA
>NW_026267202.1:471386-473006 GCF_000697945.3 Frankliniella occidentalis
TGGCGGGGCGTGGCGGGGCGTGGCGGGGCGGGAGGATTACGGTCCGCATACTATGCACTACGCCGCATGCCACACGCGCAGCAAAAACAATGGGCGCGCATCATCGCCACAAAGTTTTGCCTTTTTACTGACAGGAGGACAAGGAGGACGGGCGGGGACACGCCCATTATCCATCTCCCACATAGCGTTCCTGCGCGTAGTTTACAACCCGCCCGGCCGGCCCGTGAGCGCGGCGCTCCCCTCGGCTTCCCCGGACCCGGTGACAGTTCCGGTGGGGTTGGGCGCCACACACAATGAACTCATCCCCAATCACCGTCCGTCACCACCACCGTCGTGGAAAAAACAAAATGCTATCAAGATTTCCGCGTATGTCGGGGGAAGGACCACCGTGCCCACCTCTGCGATGGCACTTGGCACTGGCAAAAAAAATGTTCGCCTGTTTTACGCGTAAATTTACGAAATTAACCCTACCTGTTTTATGTTTTGGGTAGTTATACTGTACCGCATGCATGCGTGCGGACGGGTTGCCTGTTCGCTGGAGAGCCACGAGACGCCGTGGTCAGGGACGGTAGGCAGACCCGCACGCACGGTCTGCATGCGGTACAGTATAACTACAACAAAAGTGTTTGAATCAGCCTCCTGGTGAGTGCCATTCTGCTCTGACGGCGAGGAACAGAGTTTGGCCTGGAGTAAAAGAAACCAATTTTTCCACCCTTTCATTTTCTTTGCAGTGGAGGATGTTAATAGCGAACTCTGTCAAGTTGAGGTCACTGACATTGACGCCACTTTCAGTAAGCTCGCAGTGGCAAGGGCGAGTCGCCCTTCGATATTTTTATTTTTTTCAAGTCGAGTGAAAAGTTCAGATCGCGTCCCCAGTCTGGGGGGCCACTCATTGCGAGGCGAGGGGGGCTCCAATTCGTGGGTCACGACTCGCACCGGGGCACCGGAGCAGGCGAGCCTCGGCCCCGCCGGCGGCGCGGCTCCTCAGCGGGCACTCGCACCAGGATACGGTCGCTTCAGCTGAGAAATAATGATGAAGTTTCGCAGGCTCGAGCAGAAGGAGAGGAGGAAACTATCAAGGAAACGCTTCTCCATGTAGAGCACCGCGCTGGACTCTGAGGTCGGCCAGGGCGTGGCCTACCTATAGGGGTCGGGGCATGGAGGCAGCAGGTCAGACATTGGAGCGGCCGAAATGTCACGCCATGACTGTCGCTTACATTCAACGAAAGAATTGTCTTGGACGGGGCGCGAGTCATACGAGTCATACGCTCGGGCACTTTACTCCTTATTCAGCCGTCATGAACCGAGCAGCATCGAGTCAAACAAGTAAAAGGGGAAGGGAGGAGCTGACGGGCAGCATACGGAGCCGGCGGAGTGCGTCTGACGGCCAGGTCAGGCCACGTCAGGCCCTCCAGACGACCCGGTCTCGTCGCGCCGAGCTCCGTCTGATCCAGTTCGCGGTCATGCCGCGCCTTACCTTGAGAGGCTGCGACTCCCAGCAGCAGCGACAGCAGCAGCAGCAGCAGCGGCGGCGCCGGCCCGCCGCGCGGACGGTTCTCTGCCCGCAGCCGCATGTTGGGCAGCGGTGGTTATATCCTCAAGGGGTGGGCACTTAACTAT
>NW_026267202.1:473797-475127 GCF_000697945.3 Frankliniella occidentalis
GCAATAGCTCGCAAAGGTACCCCAAGCGCCATCGTAGAACCCCCCCCCCCTCCTCCCCGACTGCCGACCCCAAGATGGCAAAAAAGACGCAAGAAAAAAATGATTCGCCATCATACTAGAATCAGTCAAAACTTTGACACTTTGACATACTCTTTATGTTTCCGTCTGCAGGCCTATACAGCAGGTGAGCCTGGCAGCCCCGAGGAGGCGAGCGCACCAGGCCATAAGGCGATGAGCGCCGCGCTCTTTTGACAGCGCTTTTGGCGGGCACGCGGTGCGCTCGGCGCGCGGCGCTCAGAACTTGGTTGCGTGGTTGCATTGTGTTGGCCAACCTGTCGGCCTGGCCGGGTCGGGCCGAGCCGAGCCGAGCCGAGCCGAGCCCGGCCGAGCCGGGCCAGGCCGGGCCGAGCCGGATGGGCAGCGCCAGACACAGAGCGGCTCGGAGCGCCCCGGAGCAGCCGCTGGAACCAACTGTTTCCGGTCACTCGAGCTGCTCCGGGCACGGCGAACGACAGTGGTGGCAAAGAAGGGGAAGGGGGGGGGGGGGGGGGCAACTCTCTAGACACACACGGCACTGACAAGTCCGCGGGAACCTTCCTCGGTCGAAACTTTGGAAATTCGAAGGAGACCTACGAGGACAGGGAATGCCGCACACATCTCAAATTTCGGAGCAATACCATACAGACCATTGGAATTGCGCATAACTTACGGACGTTCAAAAAAGTGCACCAGTTTTACTTCCACGACGACGTCCCTCCTCGACCCATTCCAGAAAGGAGCAAGGAACATCCCCTTTCCCCACCTCCCGCGCAGGTTCAGCGACCGAAAGCTGAAAGGTGTCTGATTAAGGGATCCGCCAGAGAGTACGTCCATTTTTCTCTCAGAATTATTTATCAGATTACGGGAGCTCGGCGCCTGCGAACCTCTGAGTAGGCCACCCCGCAGTACAAGCGTGCACTGAAGGCAAGATGTTGCCTACCTAGCAGGCGGTATGAGAGCATGCACAGGCTGAAGACGGCTGGAAGGACGTGTACTTTCAGGATGATTCCTAACACTTCGGCGACACTTCGGCAACCCAACTAAGCGGAATGAGCGAGGATGGGTTTTGAATGAGAGGAAGAGGATTAGACGAAAAACGAGAGGTGGGAGGAAGAACACTGAGATGAAGGAGGACAGAGAGGAGGGGGAAGATGGCAGGAGGAGCAGCAGCCTCGGTGGCCGCCTTTGAAAGAGATCGCCCGCCTGGAAAAAAAATGGCGCGCGCAGGAGGGAAACTCTGATCGGGTTCGTAGAAGACTGGGCCGTCGTGTGATATAATAAAGATAAAAGT
>NW_026267202.1:483897-485328 GCF_000697945.3 Frankliniella occidentalis
CCTGCACGCCCGCCACCGTGGCCATGCCCCCCTCGCTAGGGCCCCACGGGGGGGCCTGGGGCACCGGGGGGACCCCGACGGGGACCCGGACCCCCAACACAAAGCCGCCCCCTGGGCCCGCCTACCCCCGGTACAGGGGCCACCGTCTCCGCGGGTGCACATCCATGTCGGCCACCATGGGGTCACAGTCACAAGCACTCGCACACACACACGCACAGCACTCGCGACGCGCCACTCGCAACGCTCAGCCCCGCTTCGCCCGCGCTCACGAGCTCGCTGGCCGCACGGGCCGCACAAGGCGCACACTATCAGGCTCGGCGCGCACCCGCCGGGGCTCGCCCGGGCCGCACCCTCATGTCCACGGCCGCCTCGGCGTCGCACTGCACTGCTGGGCACCCGCCTCGGCACCTGCACCACCACTCACAGCCACACCGGCCCGGGGAAAACACGGGGGACATGCAGACGAGAAGGAACACGGCCCCGAGATGAAGCGTGGACTTGGGCCGACATGGTCCTGGACGCTGGGGTTGTGCGCATGCGCAGGCGGCCGACAGGGTGGTATCGATCCGCGCGCCTCGCCACCCCCGGCCCGCCCGCGCGCGCCCCCGAGCCTCACCCCTGGCGCCACGCGACGCCACGCGCCAGCGCCCGCCGCGCCACCCCCGCCGAGCGGGACCGAGCGCGACCGAGGACAGCCGATCGCGCCCGAGCGCCGAGCCGAACGGGGTGGAGGGTGGTGGCGCTAGCGCAGGGGCGCGCTGGGCCCCGCTAGGCTGGCTCGGCCGGCCGGTTTGCAGCGTGGTTTGAGGTGGCAGCGCACGGCTTGGCACGAGTCGCGGTACGGGTAAAGGGGAAAGGGGGAAAAGGGGGAAAAGGGGGGGGGGTAACCCGGGCGCACGCTCTGACAGCCCTTATGCCAACCGCCCCGGAGGCGGTTTTACGAGGCGGAGGCAGGCCCAGATGGGCCACAGGGGGTATTCTCTCTAACTCGCTCAGCCTAAATTGTATGAGACAAAAGCTCAAAACGAAATTCCTACGAAGAGCGGCGATAAAGGTGGGCCGAGGCAGAGCTGTCGCCTCTGGTGTGGAGGGATGGCGTCGAGGTGTAGGGTGGGTGTGGGTGCGGGCAGGGCAAGGGAGCGGTCGTCTTCTTGTAGTCCGTCTCCCCGCATCACCCCACCCCGTCCGCGATGCCACCTGCTGGGCTGCGGATCGATAAATAAATTAAGAGTGAAATGTTTGCCGATGAATAAGTGACGCGATAAATGACTCCCGGGCGAGCGGCGCTTGGGGAGCGAGCTAGGCGCGAGCCGCGGGCTATCCATCAGCCGAACACCCGAACACCCCCGCGCTACAGCCAGGCCAGCGCTACACCGCCAACAAAAACAAAACCTGGTCTTAAGGCCCCCCCCACCCCATCTCTCTCTCTCT
>NW_026267202.1:485378-488161 GCF_000697945.3 Frankliniella occidentalis
AATGGGCGGGTGTCAGGGTCGGGACGGTACCCGCCACCACGGGTCCGCCGCAGACGCGTAGTGATAGAGCACGCCCAGCGCGGGCGGGTCAGCAACCCCGGGGGCCTAACGACGCTCATGTCGTTAAGTGACCAGCGGTCATTTTTATTTTGACCGCCTGGTCACGCGTGCTGCTCCGGTGCGCCCGATTATATAGAGCCTCACACCCCTCGGCCTCCAGCTACACTGCCAATAAGCACCACGTGAGGAGGAGGATCTTCCAGCCTGCTGCGGAGAGTCGGTCGCATCCTTACGAAATATAACCGCACCACTACAACCAAGGGACGGTAGTAAAGGTGGCATATAAAAGGGGAAGAGTAGTCGTGGTGCAGGTACTGCTGCTCGGTGTGGGGCGAGGCAGTGTTCGGAAGGAGGGAGAGAGGTGGAGGGAGAGAGGGGTAGGCGAGGGGAGTGGAGGGAGGGAGGGGAGGTAGGGAGAACGAATCATGGCGGGGTAATATAAACGTTTCAACAAATGGGAGTCCCCCCGCAACAAAAGCGAATAACATGGTAAAGGGCATTAAGGCTTAATTGAACAAAAACTTTGGGGCGCAGCGGCCACCCCCTTCTTCTCTCTTTCCTCCCGCTCACCGGGCGCGAGGCTCTCTCTCTCTCTCTCTCTCTCTCTCTCTCTCTCTCTCTCTCTCTCTCTCTCTCTCTCCAGCGGTGCGGTGCCTATTGGCCACCAGATCAGGCGGCGGCGGCGGCGCCTCTTAATTGGCTGTGTTGTTCTAAAGAGAGGCAGACGAGTCATATCGTAATTGGTGCACACGATGCTATCGGGCCTATTTACGCACCGACTCGCATACTCACTCGCACCGCGCCTGGCAGGCCGCGCCCCAGCCGGCTACACGTAAAAAATATCAGCCATATAGCAAAACAATAGCAAACTAAGAAAAACTAATTCTTTAATGTGGCTAAAGTTAGGCTATGTGTCGCAAAAGATTGGCTATCTTGATAAAAATTTAGGAGTGTATACACTAAGGTATATATCTGAATTTTAGCAATTTTTTAGGCTAACATAGCTAAACGTTCTGATATTTTTTTATTTTTTTTTATTTTGGGGTGTACGCTCGCGAAGCCACATCTCTCCGGTCCGCCCGTCCGTCACATCAGTAGGGGCGCGCTCGGACGGGATTCCCAATGCGCACAAAACCCCTCCGCCGCCCCCTCCCCTTTACGGGCGAACCGCCCCGGCCCCGGAAGGGGACAGACCAGACGGGCCCCGCCGGGCCAAATTTAGACCTCGCGCGGCGACCTTTCCCTGGTAATGAGCGGTGAGCTTCCAAACTGCGCGCGCGGCCGAGAAATGAGAAAACCATTAAGACAAAAAAAGTAATAATAATACTAGAAAAACAGAAAAACAACACCGCGACAAAAAGAAATGTGCAGAGCACTCACGAGGTGCCGCTGGTTCGGGGGGAACCGGTGTGCGGCCGCTGCTAGAGGGCAGATACCATGGAGGGAAATCGAAAGCAACGTTCAAGTTGGCAGCAGTGAGCCGAGCCGGGCCGAGCCGGGCCGAGCCGGGCCGAGCCGGGCCGAGCCGGGCCGGTCAGTGGGTCAGGCAGAGGGGCCTAGGCAGGCAAGACCAAAGCCGAGCCGGGCCGAGCCGAGCCGACTACTCGGGCGTGACGTCGAATTAGCATGAGGAGATGGCATCTGGAAATAGAGAGCAGCCGTGCGGGAAAGGCTGGCTGTGGCCCGGCTCGAAAACGCGCCCCAAATCGGGGTATAGAAATCAAAAGGTGGCATAGCAGGGCCGGGCGGGGCGTCCCGCTGAAGGCAGTCATGGGATGGGCGCCATGGGCGGGGGCCCGACCCGACCTCCACCTGCCGATAGAGGTAGGGAGATGGAGAAGCAGCAATGGGAATAAGCCGCTCGCTTCTCCCTCCATAGAGTCGCGCTCGCCGCCCTGCTGCTGCTCCCGCCGACTCCAAAGCAGCTGCGGTGTGGTCCCTTCGATATGAAACCCGTGCTCAGGACAATATCGCAGGCAAAGACCGCAATCCATTAACGTATAGAACCGTTTCAACTGAAGTATCGATACGTTACGTTCCTGCTCTGCACACACCGTCAAAAAAGCGTGCTCTTGAATTAAGTGAATGTGCCCGGCTAGACCGAGAACACTGGCTTGTCCCGTCCTCGATGCAAATTGCATTGCTGCAAATGAAAATTGCAAATGGCCCGAAACAAATTTTCTTGCGAAGTCAAGGGTCAAGAGACACGCTTTTCTGGGTGCATGAAGCAAGACACACGTCGAGGGGCGAGCAAAGAATAAAAAATCAAATGTCTTCCAAAGATTACTATGGCAAGACGCTCTTGCAAATGTTTTTGTGTCACTGTCGTGCCTCCGCGACAGGCACTCTCCGCGGCCAGAAAGCTGCTCGCCGGCAGTGTGGAGTGCGGCGGGTGCGTGGAGCGCCAGGGTGGAGCCACGCAACGCATCCCAATGTGACGCTGCTGCTGCGGGCCGCGAGCATCGCGCCGTAAATCTCCGCGTGTGTCGCCCGCGTCGCGGGTGCGCCCGCGCGCGCGGTACACTTTTAGTATAGTCGAGTTCTACTGGTAGAAGTATGGAATGGGGCTCGGCTACAAGCAACAACTACTACTCGTCGCGATGTCGTACACAGAATAATGGGAATTATAACACGAATGTTATTATTTTCATAGTCCGCTGGAGCGTCGCTCGCTGGTCGGGTGCATTGAGACTTGTGGGCGAGCAGTGGAGCGACGCGACACC
>NW_026267202.1:488211-493336 GCF_000697945.3 Frankliniella occidentalis
CAGGTTTAAAAAATCGAATTTTAAAACCCCCTACTCGCCGCTCACCAGCAGGTGCGACCGACTGGTTGCGCGCGGCTGGGCAGGGCGGGCTTTCTCGTCATTTCCTCGTGTGGCAGGCACTCCGCGCGGCCGGGCGGCCCGAGACGACCCCACCACCACCACCTCCCCGTCCGCGAGCAAAGATTTGCAGCGGCGTGGGCGAACCGGTCATGACCGCCGCCCCGGTCCCACAGCCGCCGCGGCCCGGCGCCCCGCTCGGCCCGGTCGCGGCGGCTCGGGGCTCACCGGCTCACCGCTCGGCTGGGCCGGCCGACTCAAGCAAGAGACCGCCGGAAATCTTCTTTCTACCGCTTCTGGGGCAATAACCTGGACTCTTTTGACTGGAATATTAGAATGGCGAACTCGTTCGTGTGACGGTTCGTGTGACGTCGTGCAATCCCGCAGCTGGCTTTGGTCTTTGCGATTAAGTGTGTGGCGGCCGCGAGCCCCGCTGCGCCTCGCCCTGCGCCTCGCCCCGCCATTGGGCCGGGCTCCCCAAAGAGCGCCGAGCACGCGAATCAGCCATTCCTCCCTCTGTCCGCCAACACTTTTACTAAACTTCTGAACCGGAGCAAAGCGGCTGAAAACAGGATGGAAGTATAAGTTTGGGTCGGGGGAAATTGCGGGGCCCGAGCGAGCGAGCGAGCGACCGCGTAGCCTAGAGTGCTTTGTCCCGCTCGCACAGCTAAGTGTGATGAAAGGCACTCGCATTAAGCTTTAAGCAGAGAAGAGTTCTATTACCGCTTTAAGGCATAGTTAGTCTTTCAATTCGTACGAATTTACTTGTTTAATGTTTCTGCGGGGAAACTTAAGTAGTTTAAGTTATGTGTAGGGACGACGTCGGTGGTATACGAGGGCGTTTTCGAACAATGCACAAGCAAAATTGGTTTGCAGATCATAATTCTGCACATTATGTGTTTCGGAAATGTCGAAAGTCTGCTCTAGTAGTGAACACCACAATGTCTCTAAACTTTGCACTCTTGAACGCTTAAACTAATACATCCATCGACGTGCAAAATTAAACACTTTGTTTTACGAGTGTACGCACACATACAAATATCGCAAACACATACAAAGGTGGAGTGTTGGAGAAGAGGTGCTCCGCGGAGATAGGACCTGCGCCGTCCATCAGTTCGAATGGCCAAAACAGTGTTGCTAGGCAACAAGCCCGAATAATAAACAAGCTTCGTTGGGCCTGGGCGGCTCAGGAGGGGCGGGGCGAGTGGAGTGAAGGGCAAACTGTAGTGTAGTGTGTAGTAAAAGACAACAGGAAGCACAAAAAAACGAGCGGACAAAGTTTCTTTTTTTGTTTTTTTGGCTGTTGAGAATTTTTTTAATTCACAGTAAATAAGTTTAGACTTCTCATATTTATAAACAAGAACTCGAGTCGAGCTGCACGTCCCCACTAACTCCCATCAGTCCACATCCAAATAACAGAGCGCAACCGCAAAGAAGCGCGCTGACACGAAAGAATAAAAACATTCAACGTCGACATCAACGAAACAGAAGGAAAAGAGCACGAACTCTCAGTGAAATGGAACAAGAGTCAAAACAGACATGTACCCGCACACACATGTGCAAAATAAATAGATCTATCACTATTCGCACTAGTGAAGAAAGAACAATAAGTAGGGAAATCACAGGCATGCGCCACAGTTTGATAGAGAGTAGGAAAAAAGCAAAATAAAAGGAAGAAAGACATTCATCTCAAAACTGGTACGGATAATCGTGGTCTAAGATTACTTGTACTTTTCCAAGTTCTGACCGTTTAGTGCGAAAAAAAACTTTGACTAGAAAGGAGTGCCGCGACATAACGGCAAAAGAATGGCACGAAATGCATAATAATATCCTTATTTATTTAAAGCTATTCTTTTAGTTGAGGTAATTTCGGTAAATCAGGGAAAATAATCACGATGAGGCCACTAAGACAAAGAAATGGCGAGAAATCCCACAAGAAAACCATTCTATGGATAAAATCGATATGAGTTCCTGGTCTGCAAAGGCTGAAACATCTTGTATGGTCTTCCGAACGGTACTCTCTTTCTGGACCCATTACCTTACCAATAAATTCTTTATAACACAGCGTTTGATATGGGTTCTCATCCATACTTACAAACACCATTTCCTACAAGAATAGTCGGGAGTATTGTACTTGCAGTCCTTTCATGTTTCTCAGTTGTATTTACAATTCTACCAGAGTCATATTTACAGAGGGAAGTTTTTTGAGATTCCGAAAATAACATTAAAAATTTATTAGAGACAATATGATGCTTGGTCAGGTTGCATCTCTCCTTTCTCGTGTTTTCCAAATTAAAATTTCTTATTATTGATCAAATTCACTTTACCCTCACGTATAATCTAATATCAAAATTCACTACTAAGCACACATTTAAAAATTAAAGTAATGGTCGACATATAAGGAAGTCGAAAATTTAGAATTGACTAGTAGACGACTCCCACTTCCGATAATTTTGGAGCAATTGGGTCGCAAGATACTCGATTGATTTTCCTATCCTATAATCAATAAGATACAAAACTTAACAAGCCGAGCGATCCCAATCCGTTCATCGTGCAGCAGAACTCCAATTACAGAACTGGTCATTGACCAGCATAAACTAAACAACTACATCGATAATACTTTTTTTGTCTACAAGGTGTCGTCAATAAAGCGCTATTACAATTAGAAACATTGTTTTCTTAATCTTGCAACTTGAACTTGACGACCATCGAGCTAAGCGGTAAATATCACGTGATCCTACATTGCAGGAGTACACGAGAGCTGCTACCACCGATTAAGAAAATGGATAATGGTCTAGCATGAGACAAGAGTTTTCTTTTGGAGAAGAGCTGCACCACATGACCGCTGGGTTCACGAGCCATGAAGACTTTAGGACGGGGCTTCCGAGCGCTAACCCGTATTAACAAAAATGACTAGGTTAGGTTTACAAAACAGATCTTTTGCAACAGCAAAAGACGTGACTCTAACAGCAGAGATGGTAACAAAAGTCCCTACACACAAACAAATTCGCAAACATTTCTTAGGTATGACAATCCAATTTTGTTAAAACTAACAAGTGCACATAGGTACTTTGTTTGTAAATACGAAAAGTCTCTGAAAACAGAAAGATCTAAAATTCAGAACATTAAAGTCACCAAACTTTGTGGTCTCAAAATGAACACATTTTCAAAATAAAGGCATAATAAACTTCACCACCTCAAGTATTAGGCTTCACCCCTTTCCTAACTAAATTGCTGAGCTCTCTCTTACGATTCCATCGGTAAATAAAATCGTTTCAACACTCAGAACAATCCTACAGTCTTTAGTTTTCAGATCTCGAACGCTAGACAACATGATACAAAAATGCGTTGCACTTTTATATGGAACATGCACCCATCCAATCGTACCTTTCACTATTTATGTCAACTTGCGGGGTGTCTTTTGTCCTAGAGCAAATGAGGCTTGAAACCCAGTATATAGCTGCTTAGTCAGTTGCTTGACGACTACTTTCAGCACACTGGCAAACAAGCCATGGCCTACCTACTCTAGAACACGCGCCCAGGACAAGTATAGGACGAGTTAAGATATTCAAATTGTAAAATTATTATTATTTACTTGTGCAACAAATATCACAGAATAACACCTAAGAACGAAATATCTGCTGATAATCTGACGCGCTCTCAAAGCACACGAAGTGACTTTCTTAGCTAGTACCCAACTGGACCACAACTACTTCACAGGAGAAGATTGGTATACAACAATAGATTTGGAAGCATACATACTTCAGCTCGTATGTAACAGGTAGTACTTCAAATGGCACTCAGAATACTGAAGTATATGCAAATATACACAAACATTGTGAACATTCTACAATAAAAGGTGGTACTTATCATTACAAACCGATATTGAACTAAAAAAGTCACACAAGACAAAGTCATGATGCTGTGAAAATATATTAAATATATTTGTATTTGTAGGTAACTTTACAGGAAATTAAAACATAGCACATAAAAAAATGTACCCATATAATTTACAAAAAAGTGAATGGTGGAAAACTTGTAAAAGGGTTCCCCAAAATTTGACTAGCAGAGAGCACGCAGTACCGATACCCACTGTTACGCAAACGGAATGTTAGAAAAGACTGAGTCGAACATTGCTGTATTTAGGACATCATAAAAAAAACAGTGAGCGTCTTCTTGAAGCAGTTTTTAAACTTAATAAAACTAGCCTGCGGCATCTCTCAATCTCTCGTCCCATTTTCTAATTCACGAAAATCTAATTCATTTTAATTCGTTGATTCTAGTACAATATGTAACTCTTCCAACAACAAAAAATTACACAAACACAGAAAACAAGACTGATCACAAGGCAGTACAAAAAATAACAAGGAGGAAAACAACAAAAATCAGTCCCTTTTTAGAGCAATAAAATAAAACAACAACTATCACAAATAACGTAAAAAATCACAATATATGAGTTCACAGAACCAGATTAAACACTAATCTTCACTAAGGCGCTGGGATTCTCCCTTTTCTCATCGCTCGCCACCGGTGACAGCTGTCCAACAGAAGAAAGACAAGGAACGCTTTTAGAGACCAACCGAGCGCAAGGGACGCGTGTCCCCTGGCAAGACCAAGCCATTCGGAATCAGAATCAGACGCACCAATAATAAGCTAATGAATGTGGGCTTCGAAATGTTTAGTATGCTAGTGAGATGTGTGTAAATGTCTCCCAATCCAATGACTTTTGTTTTTTAACCATACAAACTCGCCATATGTTTTTGGAACGCAGAAAGATGCAAGATTCGCAAAAGCCCCCCCCCCCCCCCCGAAAAAAAACTCGCCGCGCAAACGTTACTGAGTCTGGCTACGAATAAATTTGCAGTCTGAAATGAGTGCACGGCTAATCTGTCGGCGAGGCGAGAGGTGGCCGTCGAGCCCGTAGAGCTGTAGCGCCGGCGCCGCGGTGGTGGCCCCCCACGGGCCCCGGCTCATGAAGCCCCACAGCGGGGCGGGCATGGGGGGCCGAGAGGAACCAACGGGCCAGCTGGGAGGGAGGGAAGGAAGGAGGGAGGGAGGGAGGGAGGAG
>NW_026267202.1:499862-500540 GCF_000697945.3 Frankliniella occidentalis
GCAGGCCTGCGTGTCGTGCGGCGACAGGCTCTTGTGCGGGCTGTACACGCTGTGCGGCGACAGCGGCTCCTGGTGCAGGCCGATGCTGCCCAGCGCCCCACCCCGCCCATGCTAATCTAGCGCGCAGGCGCGCGCAGGCATCACCGAGATGGCACAAGGATATGGCGCAGAGGGAGAAGCGCACAGACCGTGCGGAATGTAAAAGGGAGGAAGAGAGTCACTGCTGTGACAAAATAAGACTATCGCGCGAAGCACGGTTGAACGTCTATCGCGGCTTACGAAAAATCACACCAACTTTTTGGGGGGGCATTTCAACCTGAGAAACGACGTTTTCGAAGGAAACCGCAAGCTGCGAATACATTTGTTCTGCAGGGAGAAGCGGCGACCCGCACCCCGCCCGCACCCGCACCCGCACGGCCTTGCCTTGCCTGCGAATAGCGCCAGAGACAACCTCACGCTTATTCACACCGCATATCGATCCGAGTTGGCACACAACAACCGCAAGGCACAGGATCGGCATTGCGATTCCTACAGCCAGGCGTGTTGCGCGCGGGCAGAGAGGTGCGCCGGCGGGGGTGGGGTGAGGTGCACGCCCCCCGCCGCCCCCGCTTGGCCTCCGCCCCCACGTCCGGACAGGCAAATTATTTTTGCACAAGTTTCGATCCTCAGTCTCTCAAG
>NW_026267202.1:500590-501231 GCF_000697945.3 Frankliniella occidentalis
TGATGGTGTCATGCTCGTCTTCTCTCTCTCTCTCTCTCGCACTCCCTGCGACAGACTTCCTAAGCAGCACAGGACACGGGGTGCGGCACCACCCCCGCGCGCTGCTGCCACGACCACCGGCGACCCATTTTTCAATGGTAATCTTTCTTGCGGGCGATGCAGCGGCAGACGGACGGGGGCGCCAATCGGAAATTGATGATTAGGAGAGGGGAAAGGCCGGGCAGATAAGAGAGGCTGAAAGACAGGCGGGCGGGGGGCGTGGCGGGGCGGGCCAAGCCAATAAGGAGACGGCCCTCCATGACGTGGGCGGTGACCAAATGTTATTATTTTTGGCGAGCAGCTTTTGACCATAGAACCCAATCAATTTCAAGAACACGCGGTAACATGCCGCAAACCAAGCGGGAAACAAAGCACCCCACAAAATGGTGATAGGTTACTTTAGGGCACGATAGGTTGGATGAGGTCAGGTTAGGTTTAGGTTGGGTAGAGTTACTGGCGCGAATATGTGCTGGCTGTCATTGCTCTGGAGCGAATACAGCACAGTACATGTTACAGCTCGCACCTCACCAGAGGTGCGATAATAAATATTACAAATTTCCCATCGTCCTTAAATTAGGTAATCAACCCAACCGTTAACAGAC
>NW_026267202.1:501281-522539 GCF_000697945.3 Frankliniella occidentalis
TTTCTTTTTTTTTTTTTGCACTTTTCACATTCACACTATCACAAGCACTGTCGGCTGGGCGCGGCGTGGGCTCCGCGGAGAGTCTGTCTCTCTCAAGGCGTGCGTCACACGCCGGGGGTGTTCGACGGCGACGTCCCGTCCCGCGCACTGCGGGGTGGAGCAAAGCAGCAGCAGCAGGTGGTTGGTGGCGCCGCTGCGCTCTCAGCCGCGGTGAGGGAGCGCTCGCCGCGAGCGCGGCAGGGTATCCTTCATGCTGGTCGGGATAGCAACAACAGGCGCGCGGGTCCGCGAGCGCGGGGGAAGGACCTGGCGGCGCGACGCGCAACGCGCACGCACACGGGTTACACTCGGGGAAGGGCGCGAACAGGACGGGACGACGACGACAGGACGCGCGAGTCTCCGCGATGTGGCGCAGCGTGTGGCGGCAGCGACCCGCACCGGAGCACGTCGGCTGCTGGACTAAATCCCCTTCCCTTCCCTCTACCTTGCTCGCCGCCGCAGCCGCAGCCGCCACCACCACCAGCAACTCGCAGCCGCGCTCGCCTGCCAGCTCGCTTACTTGAGGCGGAATGGAGGGGGGGGGGACGGTTTTCTTACCTTTTTGTCCCTCTCTGTCCTTTCTCTGCCGTTCTTCAGCCTCTCTCTCTCTCTCTCTGTCTCCGCCTCTTCTTGTGTTCGTCGGTCTCGCTGCTGCTTTGCCGCAGCCGCTTTAGCTATCGCGGGCTCCGACGCGCGGTTCGGTTTCTGCGGTCGCCCTGAAGTAGACGTCGAGGGAGGAGGGAGGGACACTCGGCCGCGCCGGAGCACCGCCGCGCCTTCTGCACTGCAAGACGTCAGCGTTACAAACAGTCATGGGTACCGACACGTACCGACACCGGGGCTTGCGCGCACCAGTGCATTCAAGTCTCCAGACCACCGTCCTTCCCTACCCCACCAAAGGTGTATTACACCTAAACCCCACCCCCATCCCTTCCCTTTCTCCTTTAATTGCAAAATTATTTTTAAAAAAGTTATGTAACTACGGAGCAGGCCTCAACAACAGGTCTAAAATACAACAAAAATTCAAGGGGACTCAGTGTTGAGTTGAGGAAATGAAGAATATTTACCAAGTGCTAAATTTATTTCCCAGCATATGGCAAATTTTTCTGGAACCATTCCTTGACTAATTTCATGTTAGCTCTTCCATCAGTTTTCTTCCAGACAATTTTTGCAAATGCTTCGATACCATTCTTTTTCCCGGAGACATGTTTCTTAAGAATTTTTTCATTTTCTTGTATGGCACAGCGGCAGAGGTCTTCAAGAACCTCTTGATCACTGATGAGGCTCCAGCCTTTCTTTGCTACTATCTAAAAAACAAAACAAAACTTTTTAGTAGATTTAAAAAAAAAAGAATTGAGGTGAAATTTAAAAACAGAATTAGCATGGCATTTTATAAGATAAAAATATTTTTTTTCACCTCATTTGCAGACATGTTTGAGCCTTGAGCCAACTCTGCAATAATACTTCTAGCGATACTTTTGCTGATAATTCCACTATCCAACATATCTGTGATACAGCCTACATCTCTTACCATAAAAACTCTGCAAATTTAGAGTGTTAGATATTAGAATAAAGTATTAAATTTCAATCTGAAAATTATGTATTCAGGTAAAAAAAATCAGTTAAAAGATATGCATACATACATTTCTGAGTTTTCATTCAGTACAGTCAAAATGTCATTAAGCAGTAGGTTGGTCAATATAGTCGCATTACGGTCTTTCTTATCACTCATTGCTTCCGCAAACAATGGAAGCAGTGCATCCTCATTCTGTAGGTTTGGGAAAAAAAATTGTAATGAGTCACTTGTATTATTAGGAGGATAAAGACATGCTAGATATAAGCACACAAGGTTTGTGAGTGTAAAAAGAGACAATCATGGTCCCCTCTTTTATGCAAGCACAATCCTCATGCACAAGCTTATTAACTTTCCAATAATAGCAAAAATAGAAATAAGTTACCACAAGACGAACAGCTTGTAGCAATGAAATATTGTATTCCTTTTGATATCTTTGGCGCATCTCAAATGGAGATTCAGGGATTTTGTTCTTAAGTGCTAAAACATCTACCATGTGGGGATGAGACGGTTGACTTTCCCTCATCCTCAAATGTAAAGGAGGTAAATTTGGCTCTGGCATAAACCTATAATCCTGTCAGAAATATAGTATTAATACCAAACATTACAAAGGTATTTCAATGAATCTTTAAATTAAAACAATGTGTATCATTTACAGCATCATTCATCATGTACTTACTTGTTTTTCCTCCTTATCTCTCATTGGAACTGTTTTAAGTGTCTCAGAATCCCATGACCGTGTTTCATTAATAACTTCTTGCCCATTATGTAGAAGTTTTATCTGACGTGCAATCTCAAAATCAATAGCATTGGCGACAGCTCGAATGGATCCAATATTTTTCACTTCTGTTCTAGCACCAAGAGGTGTGCCTTCTTTGTGAACCGATACATTAGCATCCACTCTCAGAGCACCCTCTGGAAGAATGTCAAACAAAATGAAATATGTAACACAATCCAAGATTGGTAGGTGGCTAAATTAGTACATTACCTTCCATTTTGCATGAGCATGTTCCCAGCCTCGTCAAAATAAGACAAAGCTCTTTAACAAGAGAAGCTGCTTCCTCACCATCAGATATATCAGGTTTAAACACAAGCTCCATGAGAGGTAAACCTGCTCGGTTAAGGTCTACAAGACTCCTGAGAAACAATAAAAATATTTTATACCTAGCCAACAACCTAGTTCATGACTGAACTGATGAGATGAGTTTTTCACCAAAAACGGTTGGTTTCTACAGCACAATTATCTCAAAAAAGAGAAGCTATTGTTACTTATAAATCATTATGGCTAAGATGTTTAAGTTTTTAAAACTAAAATAAACATTAAAGTTTAAGATATTTAATTACCTGTCTTTGTCATGCAAAGAGCGTCCACTGTCTTGTTCAAGCTGGATTTGGTGAATCTGCGAGGATGTTTCATAAAGCCTAGCATTCTCGCCCCCCTTATATACAACAAATTTTAAAATTCCATTCCTTGCAAGAGGCGATCTTTGTTGAGTTATCTGGTAACCTGCCTGAAACAGAGGTGAGATGCACATATATGTGTGAATAACAAACAAACTCAAGTAAAAATGTTACTGTAGTGAAAGAAAGATGTCTACTCACTGGAAGATCAGAATAAAAATAGTGTTTCCTATCAAAGGAGGACACTTCATTCAGATCACAAGATAATGCCAATGCTGTTAAGACACCTGCCTTGACACATTGTTGGTTAAGCACCTGTATGCATACAGATAAAATGGAATAAAAATACAAACTTCAATAATGGCATAACCGTGATCTCACTTACGGGAAGGGTGCCAGGAAACGCAGCATCAAAGAGAGCAACCGATTTGTTGGTCGAGGAGCAAAAATCTGTTCCTGCTCCTGAAAACAGCTTGGAGGCAGACTGTATCTGAGCGTGGATTTCTAGTCCAACTACAGGCTTCCATTCCCTGAAAAGGTGAAGTGGGACATACACACATTAAATTTAAGGATTGGTTCAGTAAACACCTCATGACTTGTCATTAAAAACAGATAAACCCTACGTGTTTTTTAGAGTGCTATAAACTCTTCTTCGACTTCTTTTGAAGCCCAAACATTTCTTTATTTCAGATATAACTGAAATTCTTTTGACAAAATCCATCACTGATGTTGGATTAGGTTAGTACTTTCACATATACATTTCCTCCCAACAAGACAACAAAGTTGAACGAGTATAATATACAGTGATGAATCTCTTTAATTATAATTAATAGTTTAAGTTACATCAGGTGACAATTTATCAGTTAGCGTTGCCTCCTTAAACTGAATGCACTTGAAAGCTAAAACTCAACTCACTCCACACACCACCACGAGTATTCCTACTGCTAATAACGTGGAAATACCTTAAATACAGGCATTTTGTCTTCTGCTAGCCCGGGCGCGGGGTTCAGGTTTCTGACGTAAGTTCTGATATTTAGTTCGTCTTTGCATTTATTTTCATTTAATGTTAGTAAATTGTCACTTTTTTGGAATATGTTTGCAAAATTTGCAGTATGGCGAAACAGTACGAGAGGTTCCTTAGAATACTGAAAAACTGGCCGGTGTATCCTGAGTACCCAGCACCTTTAAGGTAGTTATGAACAGAGCTATCAACAATATACCTACCTTACAACTATAACACATTGACGTTTATCTTGCGTATAATTGCCTTTTTTCCTCAGGAGTCTTCCAAAACACATCCGTGAAGAAGGCAAGGTGGCATTCTCAGTTCGGGGGGACTTGGCTGGGAATCCTCAAACCTGCGATAGACATTTGAAATCTCTCGAAAGACTTTCAAGAGGACACTGGTCCAATACGTATCCATCTAACCGCCAGACAGGTGCCTTAGGCTTGACAGCTGAACAATGTCGATTTGGATTATCAGAAGAGTACCAAAAGTCTTTGAATTCATCAAAAATTTATTCCTCGTTTCGTAATGTTCTTGATTTTGGAAAGAAAGAGAACAGCTGACTTTGATATCTAACTACTACCGTGACAGCAACTCACACAAATATTTATTTTCCTAGAAGAAAAAATGCCTAAGTTTTGCTCTGGGGAAGCACATTGGTAGTTGATAGACACTGCCACCAAAAATAATCAGAAATAAGTGCTTTAATTCTTTTCAGTTTTACTGTCATGTTATAATAAAAAAATATGGTGCCTCATGTTCTTTTTGTTGAAATTATGAATAAACAAACGCCATCCTCATTATTTGTTGCCTCAATATTATAATTCTCTTCTTAACCTTCAATCCTAAAATATTCTTATAAAATCTTTTGACATTCAGATGCAGAATGTGTGGTAGAACGAAGAATATGGGTATCGTATCAATCTTTTCTAGGCTTTCGGCATTTCTTTATCTTGAGAAAGGGCCGCCTTTTCTCAAGCTAGTCGGCTAGTCCCAAGGCTTCTTCAAGGCTTTACCGCCACAAATCGAATTTCCCTCCGCGTAGTGGGCACTAATGCCGCCTCGAAGAGGGAGGGCGCTGTGTGTGTACTTCGTTATTGGCAGAAGAACAGCTGAGGTTGTACGCGAAGCAACGCTAAGCGTGCTCGAATATCGTAATTTTATTGTTGCTATTGTTGCTAATCTGTCATTCATCACGTCATGTAATTTTGACTTAAGTTTAGATTTTTTAGTTTCATTGCTCGTGATTATTTATTCAACGTTAGCTCTTTGTATTCTTTTGAACCGTGTGTCGCCCGTTATTTGAACCAATCATATGAAAGGTGCATAGAGCCGGCTACCACAAAATTAATTTTGTTTGTGAACCGCTTACTAGCTGTATACTGACGTATATATGGTTATATGTCTAGTGTTTATTTCAAAAAATGCCCTTTTAATAATTGAATGTCCTGCTTATAGTTAATACTTCACCATGTCCTCACCTGCACCCAAATCACCAGAGCAATCCGAGAAAACCAAGAAATATGACAGACAGCTCAGGTATGTTTTCCACACATTTTCTCTTCTGTTTACAAACATATTTAAAACTTCTAAGTTTGTATGTGTCTGTTCTAGATTATGGGGTGATCATGGACAAACTGCGCTCGAAGCTTCTCAAGTATGTCTCATCAATGCAACAGCACTGGGAACAGAAATCTTAAAATCCCTGGTCCTGCCAGGAATTGGTGGTTTCACAATTGTAGATGGGAAAAAAATTATTGAAGAGGATGTTGGATCAAAGTGAGTGCTATATCTTATCAGTGTTATGTATACTGTATTATTTCAGTTTTACCACAAAGGGCTTGTTTTTTTTTTTCTGCAGCTTTTTTTTAGAAGCTGAAAGCATTGGTAAATCAAGATCTGCTGTAGCCTTACGTTTGCTGCTTGAATTGAACCCAGACGTTCATGGAGATTCTGTAGATGAAGATGTTGATCAAGTTTTGTTAAATAATCCAGATTTTTTCAACAATTTTCATGTTGTTATTGGAACTGCTCTGTCAGAAAGGTATATTGTTGTCTTTCATCATTGAATATTTTGCACATTAGTTCTATAGTCTCTGAATCATATATTTCACTTACGCTAGCTACTAATAACAGTTGCTTCTTCAAAAATGTAGGACATTGATAACACTTTCTGAAAAGTTATGGGAGTGCGGAATTCCACTTATTGTCTGTCGAAGCTATGGTTTTCTTGGTTACATGCGCATTCAAGTTGCTGAACATACTGTAAGATGTTACCTTAATGGTTTCTTCAATTTTCCTGTGGTATTTCCAGATAAAATTTTTGGCATTCAGAATTATTTCATTTGTTTCAGGTAGTTGAATCACACCCTGACAATCAAAATCCAGATCTTCGTTTGGACCAACCATTTCAAGGCTTGCGTGAACATGTTGATTCCATTCAGCTTAGCTCTCTAGAATTGAAGGAGCATGCACACATACCATATGTTGTCATATTGTTGAAAGTTCTGGACAAATGGAAGGCTGAGAAAGGCTTGTCTCTTCCCAAAAATAGAATGGAGAAAGAAGAATTCAAAGACATTATTAGACAGAGTAAAATATTCCTCAATTTTTAAAATTATTCACACCTTTGTAGGTTTTTGTAATTAGTAATTATCAATACTTATCAATTTTCAGATTTGTTAGTTGATGAACATGGAAATGTTGAGGCTGAAGAAAATTTTGAGGAGGCTATCAAAGCAGTTAATTCTTGCATTCAACCCACTACAATTCCTTCAAGTATTAGAGAAATACTTGATGATGATGCCTGTGTAAATCTTACATCAAAGGTGATGTTTCTTTCATCAGTGCTCCTATCTACATTTAGCTATCTTTAAAATATTTCATAATAATTATTGAGTAAATGTTTTGATCTAGAGCAAACCATTTTGGATCATGGCTAAAGCTATCAGAGATTTTGTAGAAAATGAGGGGAAGGGGCATTTGCCTTTACGTGGATCTGTTCCTGACATGACTGCAAAAACTGACTACTATGTTGCACTCCAACAAGTGTAAGTTGCAATAAGTCACCCAGTGACAGCAGAGAAATATTTAAAACTATCTAGACTTGTCTCTTGTGCTCAGGTATTATGAACATGCAGCTCGTGATACAGATGTGGTTTACCGGCGAGTTCAGCAATTATTACATCAGTTGAATCAAACTGCAGACACTATTTCTGAGTCAGATGTCAAGCAGTTTTGCAAATTTGCTGCCTGTCTTCATGTAATGAGAGGATCTAAGATAGCTGATGAGTATCATCCAAAGTCAACTAACAATATGTTAATAGGTACATATAGGTTGTGAATGTGTTTTAATTTAATAATCTAATTAATTATCTATCTATATATATTTATTCAAAATTTTCTTTATAGCTCAAGAACTTGAAAATCCAGATAGTATGATGGTTTACTATGTAATGCTTCGAGGAGTAGATCGTTTTTATTCTGAATACAATTTGTATCCAGGGGAGTTTGAAGTGGAGCCTGATATTGTTAAATTGAAGGTATATCTTATCTGTATGCAAACTATGCTGTCCTCATTTTTTTTTTCTGCTAGTACATAGTGAACTTTCATTTTCCAGAGCTGTATATCAAAGCTTTTAAATGAATGGGGTTGTGGGATGCTGGCCAAGGATGATTATGTTCACGAAATCTGTCGCTATGGTGGATCAGAGCTGCACTCCGTTTCTTCTTTCATGGGTAAGTGTCATGTGTGAACTGTAATAGTTTAGTTAGTTGCTATAGGTGCTGTTGCTGTTGGATGTTTGCAATTGCACAAGTTTTAAAAAGAAACCTTTTCGTCAATTGCAGGTGGGTGTGTTGCGCAAGAGGTTATCAAATTTATCACTCATCAATACAAACCTATCAATAATACTTTCATCTATGATGCTATGACCTCTAACACTGTAACATACAATTTTTAGTGTATTAATCTGTCAGTCTGTGAATTGAACATGTGTCCATTTTCTGGTGTGCCCAGTAAAACCTTCTAAAACTTAGTTGATAATTATTGAAACTGGTATCTGTATGGGAAACTTTAAGGTGTGCTTAAAAATACACACTAGTCCATTCATTATATTTGTATCTTCTTTTTTTTTTAATCAGCTTTTTAACACCAGTCATGAATAAACCCAATTTGGGTTCAGAGAATTTCCATATAAAAAGCAAATTGAGAAATAAACAGTTTTTGTTTCCTGTATAAGTCAACAAAAATCGCCGCCCCCATGTATAATTTTTACAGGCAGGTATTTAACATGAAATGCACAAGATTTCTACCTCTACAGTCAAATTCTCTTGTACCTCAGAATATATGTGAAAGTAAAACTTTCCATCCGAATATCTTGGGTAACTGCCCAAAAGTCAGCCACAGATGAAAGAATGAAGAGAATGTGTACATAAAAATTGCAAATTTAAACTACAATGAACAACAGTGTACTTCAATTCTCTCGCATAGTTTTACTGCTTAAGGCAAAACATAAACAAAGTATTGCACTTCTAACATTTAATAATTCATAGTAATTATTACATAACAATTCTTAGACAAATTTGTCCCATGTTTGTAGCATTCACTAAAAATAGTACACACCGTAACCAAGACATGCTGACACCTACCTATAAGTATAAGAGTCTGCAAATCGAGCAGATCATAGTCAAAAAATTTAAAATGCAGCTATTAGACACCGCTAAGAAATTAGTGAATGAAACACATTCCAAGTTTGGAGTGTTGTGAAGTTAACTCACCATCGTTGCAGATACAATCAAACTAGCCTACAAATGAATTGCTTTGTGACTCCTTGAAAATAGGTCCTAACTGGAAGGGAGATTCCAGCAGGCTGCAACACTTCCAACACCTTCGCATATGCTGAACAGAGTCAGTAGCACATTAAGTCGCGTAATAACTAGTATGTTGTAACTTCACATGCCTTGAAGATCTTTTATACCTATCAAAGGAAAAGGCTAAGAATAAGTTACATCCTAAATTACTACATTGAAGTTTCTGAGATGTTTTGTCTCTTGGGTACACAAGGGTTGTACGTACACCAGTTTAAATTGGGTCAAAGTTTGTATCCTCGAAGACCTTTCTTTAATGTGAAACTTGGCCTTTACAGGATCACATTTTTCCGTGTAATTCTCTTCGGGCTTGCAAGTAAGCAATGGTTTAATGCACCGAAAGTAAAAAAGCCCATCAATTGATTAATTCAATTTGACCCACAGTCACAGACCACAGAATCAAGTCTTCTTTAGATGATGTCTGATTACTAGCAGAAAGTACAAAAACATCCTGTACAAGATTTGACTCCCAAATAAAGGAGTTACAGAGCAGAGCCCTAAATCTTCATTTCGCACACTTCGGCAAAGGAACACAATAATGAGCGATGAATGGCACATTGTAAGACAGCTATGTATGAGGGGTGAAACGGCTATCTCCTGAGTTATCAGTTCTGGGATGTTTTTTTCTCTGTAATTTAATTTGTTCTCTTAACTTGAAAAAGCCACCTCAACTTGAATTCTGTAAGAAATATTTCTACTTATTGTGATAGATAGGCAGATCTTACTTCGCCTCACCTATTTTGACAGTATAGCAACTTCAATCACAACTAACATTTCTGATAAGAAAGAAGATGGTTTCCTCTTTCTTGTTTTCTAAGTCATTAGCAATTACAATTCTCTGACTGAAGTATTAATCGTTTAAGATCAAATCAAAGAGTTTTTAGAATTTTGCTCAGAACTGCACATTTATTATTGATCCAAACACACAAATTTATTTACAAAAGTGCCATTTACGACTAAATTTACATTTTTACATCTAATCTGGACTCTTTATATCAGGATGTTCCAATGTATTTATTAACAAGTGGATTTCTTCTCCAGTCTCACAGTTTCCATAAATGGTGACAGAAAACAAAATACAAGAAGATAAATGAAATCTAGATGGTCAAAACTTTATCAAATTAGGTTATAAAATAAACAAATTCTAAATCTGTATGTCTAACAAGTGAATGTAATAGTCCCAAAGAGGTCAGTATGACCTTCAAAAATTGAAAATTCTTATGGCTTCCTACAATACATTATAGATTGCTGATTGCATTAATCACCAAACAATAGTCCCATCTCCATGATTTTTAGTTAAAATATCCAAATGTCTTGGAAAATTAAACTGTCAGTGAGGTGTTGAAGAACACTTATTTACATACATGACATTTGAAGCCAAGCATATAAAAGTTTTCCAGGACTACAGCTTCGTATACAGCAAATATGAATCACATTGTTCAATGTCAAAATCATAATTAGAGAACAACTTGATTTGATTCAAAACATAAAAACATTCTTTACATATGATTGCAAGATCTGGAACTGAAACCATTCAGACACTGAAATATTTACAAAAAACTTTCTTGTTTTGACATTATTTGTTAGATTCTAGGAAAAGAGCTGTTATGAAGCCATTTTGCAGATGTACAAGCAACAAGAGTATGAGGCTAGCTTTGATGATGACCAGAGGTTACACAGTACAGGGTACACTTAATCTAGGCTCAAGCTTCCCACTTCCAATTTACATCACTGTAGTTAGTGATATTTAACGCAAAACAAAAAGTTACATGACTAAAAAGAAAAGTGCGGAATCCTTCACAAGAGATATTTGTTTTGTAAGGATATTGTGGTAAGGCATTTCCATACAGGCAAAAGCTATTAACAATCTGTGCAATTTCAGCATTAAAAACCTTCAGTTCACAACATCATAGAAATGTCAGCAAAGTCATTCACCTTCAATAGAATTTTGAAAGATTCTCAGACAATTTTTAAAACATAAAACAAAGTAAACATAAAAAAACACACAACAGCCAAGAAGAAAAAATTGTTGCAAATACAAGGGTAAAAGGTGTCTAAGGGAAGCATGTTTAAGGACAACAATACAGAGGTCTGCACTATACTTTGCAACAGAAAAGAAAATAAATAAATAATAACTAGCGCAAACTTGAAGTGTCACAGCCTATAATATTGCAAATTCAACCATTTTTCAGTGGACCTCTCTCCATTTAGGATAACTTGGCCCTGAATGAGGATGAAAAGTTGCTGCCACATTCACAAGAACTTGCTTTGTGAAATTTTGAAAGTGGTGAATATGGATTTTAAAAAATCAGAAAATAATGAGAATATCTAAAAAAAAAAAAATCTTTAATTTCATTGGTTGCATATTTATAACAATTTACTCCTCAAATGTCAGCTAAGTTTATGTTTTGAATGTGTGAGAGCTCAAGCAAACTCAGCAAACTACCAAATGCATCTACCTTTAACTACCCAATAGTTCGTCATGAATTATCAGCCAAAAGCTAAAATATCCAACAAGTGAGAACAAAACCAAAAATGTCATACATGAAATGAGTGCAAGACTGTAAGAGGAGTCTAAAAGTACAACCCTTCGATAGTATGGCTGATAAGAAAGGTATAATGAGGAACTCTTGCCTGGGAATAAGAATTAATCCACTAATATATTAAATTTTAAGTGGAATGGAGACGTGACTAAGGCAACAAGAGAGTAAGTTGGAGGGAAGGGATATCAAGTAATTCAGATGCTGTTGCCAAATATAAATTTCATATATCTTCAAATTTGAAGCTGCATTAAGTACATGCAATCAGAGAATAAACTTTCCAAGGACAATTCCGACCATTCCAACAACAATAGCGATGATGACCAACAGAGGTTGAACGGGTTGTGCTTGTTGAACAGCTGAGGTTGCCGAACGCATTGGGGCAGACTGACCATGTCCCTCAGATTTCACAAGCTGCTGCAGTCTCAAGATCTCCTCCTGAAGTGAGAAGATAGTCAGATTCGAAATTTAAATAGAGAAGAAAACACAACACAAAGAGGGAAAGATGATATTAAATTTAATAAATACAACAAACCTTCAGCAGCATGTTTTCTTGCCGCAAGGAAGCATCTTTAGCTGGCTTTTGAAGTTCTCCTTCTTGATGGTGGACACTTGGCTGCACAACCATCACGTAACACAGAAACACATGGTTCAATGGAAATGTTTTCATTGATTAAAAAAAATTAAATGACAAAGGGTTAAGAATCTTACCGAGTCACCAATTCTTTTAGTCTTGTCTTCATGGCTTGAGGGAGCTGAGCTACTGACAACAGCATTAGATGCTTCAATAGCAGTTGACGATCCTGTTCCTGCTCCGGTAGTATTACTGTCCTTCCTTTCGAACACACATTTCAACTTGGTGCCCATTACAGCCTCCTCTTTAACATCCTTCCACTGAAAAATAGATTAACATCCCATACAGAAAAGTAAATGGACCTCCTCAAGGCAAAAATGTACCATGCATGAACATACCAGCGAGTCGAGGTTTATTTCTCCATCAGGTACAAACATTGTTTGCACCATGAATTTATGTTTGTTTTTCTCTGATTGATCGAAATCATGTGCCTGAAGACTCACTGAAACAGAAATTGGGTCAGTTGCAGGCCCCTCAGTCTTCTTTGAATTAAACCTCCAAACATTGTTGTAATAAAAATACACATTAACATACCAGCAATATCAGTAAATTCTTTTGAAGCCAATACCCCAGAGTTTGGTCGAACACAGTATTTCTTTGGTGCTGTAGTTTTAATCTTAAATCCCACTTTTTTATCTGATGGATTATATAGTTTAATATAAGAAGTGATCGGATATGTGAAGGTCCCTGCAACATAAAGTCATAAAAATTAATTACCATACCAAATCCAGGTAAGCATTCTTTGAAATAAATAGATTAGAGGAATACTTAAAATGATAAAGAAACAAGAGGGAAAAGGGCCTTTGAACTTGATTCAAGCAGTACTTCCTAAGAATTTATACTGCAAAAATATCAAGGTAAATATGGACATAAAAAAACACTTGCAAAGCATACATTTTTCTGTTACCTTTCCTTCCTTCTTTTACTTTGAGGGAAGGGGTAATTTTTTGTTATTGCTAAGGCTCAATGAGGATGTTAACCAGCTAAAGACTATGCAGCACATATAATGCTTTCAAAATTTATGAATGTTTATATAGTTATGTCACCACTATTAAATAATAATATTGACTTAACCCTAAATAGGTTAACTTCATGATCCCATCCAATTATCATAACTTCAGATGAGGAAAAAGAAGAGACTGATTAAAATGCATGAAATGATTTGATACAACGGTCACTCTAGAAGTTGTAATGATGATAGTTGAAATGTAAATTTTAAGTTGGAGTGCATAGAATTATGACCTGGTCTAAGGGTACGAATGCAACGGACCAAATTTAATATTACGACGGCCAAAAAGATAGTAAGATTTTAAACTAGTAGCGTGAAAAATGATACATCATATGGTCCTTTTCCAAAAAAGAGCTATAACAGATAACTACATAACGAAACAAACTGTCATTTCTCAGTCCTTAGAAAAGAGGAGGGGTGCAAAACTATTTAAAGAATACGGGAATGAGGGGGCGTAACACTGAACATTTACTTGCACAGACTAGGATAGTAGATCTAATACGGACTAAAACGGAGATGGGAGTGTAATGTAGGGAGAAATATGTGAAGGGAAATGCGAGCTATAGGCCCAGCTCAAAAAGTTGATCCATTTTTCAACTACGAGGTTGATCATTATTTATTTAACACTTACCTACAAACTTCAGCTCATGTTGAGGCTCTATGGTTAAAATCTGATCTTGTTTCGACATGATCTAACTGTGTTTACAACCGAATTTGAATCAATAAGATTATTTGATAGCAAAAATGACAAAACCGGGACAGCTCCTCAACCAACAAGACTTCTCAAAATTACGCATGCGTCACGGCGGAAACATGGCGTGTGGCGCACACTGTGACGTCATATGCTGCAAAATTATCGCACCAGATTTGAAATGTTATTCCCGAAACTGAGGGTTTGATACGAATCCCTATCTGCCAGTACGTGACACAGGCAAATGGTTGAACTTTTCTAACGTATTGAGTATATCGACATAAAATTGGAATGATTAACTGTAGAAGTTAAACGCGAAAGAAGGTTTAAAAAATGAGTTTCAGAGGCACGCGCCATCTACAGATCTAATGCCGTACTACGAGAACCCCGTACCACTGTTTCCATCTTTTCTGTTAATTGTTGGTGTTAAATGTGTCAAAAACGTGTAAATTCGAGCAAAATTTTAATTTTGGTGGCATATTTTGGGGGTCTACTTCGGCCTTTTCTCTATTCAAAATAGTTCTCTCTTTCTGTCTGCTGAGGCTAGTTTCCTAACTCAGGCTTCATGGCTACAAGCATTCATAGCCATATCACGGAAGGGCATGAAGAGAATCCGAAACAAATATTGTGAGTGAGAGAAAGAGAGAGCCGAGAGAGCAATAGAAAACTGGAGACATGGACGATGAAGTGATGTGCTGTAGAGGATTTCTGTGATATTTGTGAAAAAAGATTGTATTGTTTTTGATTAATGGTGCCTTCATGTACGCATCTCATGTGTTTAATCTAGTTGTGATTCGTGAACTCAGCTTTTCAACAATATGGAAGCATTGCTTCCTTCCGAGATAGCAAGATTAGTTTTAGGTACGTTGCAGCCAGCTACCTTTAAGGCGGGAAATAGGTTTACCGTCTAGTTGCTTTCTTGACAATACTTTTGTTTGGACCCGCAATTATGTTCTAGCTCAATATGTATTTTTTGTGATTTGGTTTTCGTTGTCATTCGGCCATTGCCTGCATCCGTGCGTGCACTTTCGAAAGTTAGTGATTTATTTTTACTCATGATTTGGGGTCAACATATTCCTGTTTCTTTGTACGTTTAACTGTTCTATGCATGAGTTGTTGGAAATGACAGTTTACCCCTGTTTCAATTTACTTGGCAGATATTCTATCTGCTGTGACTGAACATTTCAGGTGTCAATATTGAATTAATTGATTGCCTTTCTTTTATCACAAAGTCATTTTTCTTGCTCTTTATTATTTTTGATGTTTGCAATGCTATCTATTTAAAAGACCCAGTTAATTGTGGCACTATTATTGTCTGATTTGAAATAATTCCAAATCTCGGGAAACATTAAGATATCATGTAGTCTAGAAAAAGCTATAACCTAAGTTTGTTGTCTCTTGAACTTTTGCTGGTTTACTTTTTTCAGGTTATTTAGAAGAGGAAAAATGTGGGGATGCAGCAAAATGTTTTTTAAATTCTTCCCCCCACCTCGGCGAGATTCGTGCTCTTTCACAAAGAGGGAAAAAATATCCTACCAAAGTAAATGGCCTCAGTTTAAAAGATGTACTAGAAGAGTACTGCACGGTACACACAATCGGTAAGTGGCGACTAATTCTTTTCCACCTTCTTATCTTTATCTAACAATCTATATATGTATGTATATATATAAATATGTATGTATCTGATTACACCAAAATTAAACCATTTACCTACCTAGAAGAGATTCTGGAAATCTAGCACTTAGTTTTAGTATTTATTTACATGTATTACATTTTATTATATTACTGTTGCAGTTCAAGAAAGTGTCTCATCTATGTCAGAGCAACCTAATGGGACTATGATTGAGTGTCTCCAGTCTTTAGTGAGAGCATGTCAGCCTGTACAAGTCCATATTAATTTACATCCACATCAGGTTTGTGTTTGTTACCTGTCTTATTTTTGTTGTTTTGTGTGTGTGTTTTTATTTATTTGTCTTCATTATAAAACATTTTTAGACACAATTCTCTTTATTGTGATGTTAGTTTATTGATCTTTTGTTTTTTTAATATGACAGGGTCAAAATGCATTATCAAGTAAGTCTGAAAACTCTGAAATGTCAACTTTTTCATCACGCCCTCGGTCAAGGAAAACAAATTCTCATGGGCAAATTGTGGAAGGCGATGACTCACCTGACCAGCCAATAGGTAAGCTTCACCAAAACTTTCTTTGTCTTGGCTTAAAGGAGCTGTTAATTAAGATCCAATCGACATTTGTCTGTTTCAGTTTTTCCACAGATTTTGCCAGACAGTTCATCAACTCACAGCCCGTTTGCTGTAGCCAACATAGATTCCACTCAGTCAGCTCAACATGTTCCCCTGACTCCTCCTGTTACTACCTGCAAATCTCAAATTCATCACCCAAATCAGAATTCAAATACCAAATTACCAACAGAGTTAAGCACCCATCAAAAAGCTAATGCAATTTCACAGCTAGCGAATCAGATGGAATTAAGGGTTCAGGAAAACAGTCTTATGGCTCACTCAGAGTCAAGTGCCCATCAAAAAGCTGATGCAATGTCACATACTAGTACTTTCAAAAATGACTGCATAGATTCCTTTCAAGAACCAGCCCCACTTCTTACACCTGGGCAGATGTCTGTGACTTCACAGCACCTAGTCCATGTATCATCTGTCCCCCAATCTGCTGTGATGCAGGTACCCAGGACTGAATTCACTCCCCAGCCTGGAGAGAATGTCAGTTTGCCATCGACAGTACCAGACACAATGCAGAGAGATTTCTCAAAGACTGAAGAGCCTGTGCGGTCATATACAGTGACTAAATGTTTTGGCTCCAATATTGTTATCTTGGAAAATGATGATCCTCAGTCAAGTTTACCTATCAGTGCAATAAATTCTTCTAATATCACTAAAGGTAATGTAGAACTCCAATTGAAAACAATTATGACATCATGAGAGGTGTTAATATTTATTATTTGTTTACAATTTCTCCCTGCAGCAGAGGATGGACAAAAATTGTTCACCAAATTAAAAATACCAACACCCATCAAAACCAACCCCCCTGCTGAGGTAAAGTCTATCTCAATGCCTGCACAATTTGATGTTTTCTTACGTGGTTTGTTCTTAAATGAAGTGAAATTACTTTTGCAGCATCGGCTAACTGAAGGCTTTTTAAGGAATGGTGTAGTGGAAGTAATGGTGGAGAAAGTTAATCAGGAACTAGGTGAGGGTTATAATTTGTCTTGTGAATCTTTAGAATCAGTCACAAATCAAATCATGGAGGACCCCTGTTTTGAACAGCTTCTTCAAGAATTATTTCAGTGTATGTGCCTGTTCTATGCATGGTCATGTTTTTCATAATTTTAACATTTCCTTGATTTTGATCTTCTGTTTTAGTTGAGGAAATATCAAGTGATGATTCACAGAAACACATTGAGTGAGTTAACTTTTACATCTTATTTCCCTCTAATTATTGTTATTAAGTGTGTCTGTATGCAGTATTCCTCTTTCTCTTATACAGAGGTAGTCAGAGTGGAGAAAGAAAAAAACATCTACGAAAAAAGAAGAGTGGGAGTAGTAATCAATTATTATATGATAACCTAGTTGCAGACGCTGGTGGGCATTATTTTGGATGGCTTATCAATTAATGTAATCTATCAAAACATGCTATGTCATATTAAATTGATATGTTGCAGTTTACACTCCATCCAAAGTGGAACCAGAAAAATCCTCAAGTGCTGGAATCAATTTTTTGCCTGATGGAGTAACACCTGCCAAGGGCATCATGGAGGTTGACAACATGACCCCTATGACTAAACTTCTGAAAAGTATAACATCACCCTCGAATGAAAACTACTTAGACCCCACTCAGTTTGCAAGCCTTATTGATATACCTGAATCTGCAACAAAATTTAAAGAGAAGAAGTCACCTGTTGTGGAAGTTCCTGCTGTAGTCCCTCAAGGTCCACCTCCACCCATCGTAGTCAATGAATCATACAAGATCCAGATGCCTCCAACAATAAACTATGTGTATTGCCAATCAAACCAGCAGATATCTCAATATCTAAACGAAAAAGGTGTTAGCACATTATGTGAGTAGTCCGTAGTATTACTTTTGCTTCTATTGCAAGTAATTTTAAGTATCTATTTAATTTGAAACCTCCTTGTTGTCAGATACAGATGAGGTCCAAATTATGCCACCTCTAGCACCAATTTTGCCCAAAGTGCAAATACCACGTGCGCCATCTACAAGTAAGTAATGTATACACATGTCATCTTACCAGTTCATTTTGTTTGCTAAATTTCAAGTAGTTTATTAAATTAGTGTTTATTTTGCTTTTCAGGTAGCTGTGGATCATCTCAAACTCAGGAAGCTCCCAAGAATAAAAAAAGACAATCCCGTCCTAAACGTTGCATTACAAGAGGTGGTCGTCAATCTGCGGGGCAAATTCGTTCTTCTGCCAGTGATGAGTCCAACAAAGAGAAAAACACTGTGACACTTTATGCTGCCGATGGAAAAGATGTGAGCACCACAATTTCCTACAGTGCCTCATCTGATATGCCCATCCTTGTGTCCGATGTCTCTGAAGAAATTGCAGAGGCACAGCATCTGGACACACATGCTGCAGAGAGTTGTTTTACTAAACCTATTGAGAATGAAGGGATTGAAGAAACAGCAGCTCACCCAGAAATAGCTGTTCAACCAGAAATCGCTGATCAACCACAAATTATTGATAAACCAGAAATTGCATCACAACCAGATATTGTAACTCAGCCAGAAACTGTACCTCAGCCGGAGACTTCAGATGTCATATCTGAGGAGAAGGAAGACAGTTTTACGAAGGGGGTTGCATTGCAGTCACAAAATTCTTCTGTCGTTCGTAATACTCCCGGATTTACTGGTCGTAGAAGGCCTCTTGTTAAACGCACAAGTCTAAGTACGCCTAGAAGACGTCATAGTCATATCAGAGCACTTGATTTTAGTACTCCTACCAAAGACCTACCTCATGACCAGTCCATGAGGAGGGCCAACACTTCACCCAAAAATATGTCAATAAACGCACTATCACCAAGAACTACGGGCAAGACAGTGAGGTCATCTGTTCGAGGAAGTTTATTTAAAGCACCAGGTGACAAATCTCAAAGGACAAGTAAGGCTAAAGCTCATCTTTTCAAGTCTCCTGAATATATTATGGGCCTGTCAAGTGGGTTCAAGAATCCTGTTGTAACTAGCACTCCTGACGAAACATGTTCCAAGGTTGACATCAGTGTTGTGCGTTTACCTAGTGAAGCTTGGGATAAGGTTGGTGGTGTGAGTTTGATCCTTGACACAGACATTTCTCCTGTCAAGCGCAAAGAACCCACCTGCAAAAAGACCTTGGGTACCGGTGCTTGGGATTCTGATCTGAGGTTACTTCTGCCAGGATCACAATCACAACAGCCTCCTCCTCCTGTATCATCACGGAAAAGAAAAAATACTCAACCTGCTGGAAAGAAAAAACCATCTAAAAAGAGCAAAGTAGTTGAGGTGGATGAGAGTACCAAGGCAGATGACAACTCTCTCAACAATACTCAAGACATATGTAATGAATCTGAAATGGAGATGGCTAAAAGACTTGAAACTAATTTAATGAATTCCAGTTCTGAGCCTGTTTCACCTGTGAAACAGGTTGGTATTTCAGGTGTTCAGACATTACCATCACCACCTAAGCCTGATAAGGCAGACAACAAGGAAGACAAGTCTGATACTAAAGAAACTATTATAGGCAATGAATCAAAGAGTGTTAGGTGTACTCCAAGCTCTCAACTGAATGATAAAAGTAATCCTTTAAATGGCTCCATTGAAATTGATGAGCCGAATATAACTACTACTAGTGCTAAACCTTTGGCATCTGAGGAGGCATGTAATGTTCGAGCCACCGAAGAGCAAGTTGTAGCACAGGATAGCCAAGCAGATGATAAGATCAAAACTCCAGTGCCAGACCCTTCTGCAGTTACTGAAATGGGCAGAATTCGTATGAATCAAGCAACATGGAAGGAGTCCTTTTCTTTTGATACTCCTGTGAAAGATGACATGGCAAATATTATTCCTCAAACACCTCGTTTTCTGGACCCCAGCACTGCCTCAGGGGAAGATACACCACGTACCAAAATCATCAAAGCAATTCCATATTGCCCTGTTCAATCTGCAGGAACTCCAATTCCAACTGTGCCTCCAACACCCACTATTCATGCCACCTCAGTGCCACCCACAGTGTCACCCAATGGGCCAGCTTATTTTGAACCTATTCAGCCACCTCCAGTCAGTTCAAGCCCACGTACATCAGCTAAAGGTCAATCTGATAACCTTGAGAGCATTTTAATTAAGGAATGTTCAAGAATGGAGGCAGGTGGAATCCGACAGATGAGTAGAAAACCTGTCTTGGGTGAAGTTTCAATCAATTCTTCTGAAGGTGATTCAGAAGACTTCATTAACACAAATGACAAAATCTCAAAATCTGATCACATTGATCGAACCAAAGAAAAGGAATCTTATGGATGTGCTCGTCTTAGATGTTATCAGAGAAAAACAACTGCTTTTAATGAATTGGTTCGTGAAACTTTTCCTGGTCTTTTACATACTTGTAAGAACAAAAATACCACATCTGGTGATGACACAGATGAATGTTTAATAGTATCCCCTAGTAACCCATGTGATCAAAAGCCAGAGAATTTTGGTTGCAAGACTAAGTCTAACAAAGATTCCGATCCACTGTCTCCTTCTACAATACTAGAAGATGTTAAGTCAGATACCTCAAGTACAGCAGCCATTTCAATCACATCACAGATGTCAACTAATATTGATGGGATGAAAATTGAAGAAGCTCTCAACATCATACATGGTAGTTCTATAGAGAAATTACCAAAGATGACTCCTCAGAAGGTAACAACCATCATACTTTCACCTGCAAAACAGATAGCTCTGTGCAAAAAATCTTTGTCTACACCAGTTAAACCCAAAATTCAAAGAACAAAAACGCCATCGTCAAAGAAAAAAAAATCAGCTCCTCAAAACAGTATTGACCAATCTACAGATGATGAATCATCAGATTCTTCATCTTCTGATAGTTCAAGCTCAGATTCTGATTCCAATAACTCATCATCATCAAGTAGCGAAGAAGGTACACCTGTCAAGGGAAATATTTCATCTGTGAAGATCATCCCTTCAAAAGTAGAAAGTCAAAGTGATATGCCAAGATTTGATGATCATCGAAAGGCAGAAGAATGTTCTATAGAGTGTCCATCCAAAGAAGTTCAAGAACCTAGATCTGACAAAACTGAAGACGTTGCTCAGTCTTCTCCAAATGCAGAACTAGAACAAAATAATCACAAAGAGAATGTACAAGAATCCAGATCTGAAGTTATTGAGGACTTGGTTCAATCTATCCCAAATCCAGACCTCAAACAAAACAATTGTGAAGAAAATGAGGACTTGGTTCAATCTATCCCAAATCCAGACC
>NW_026267202.1:522589-523408 GCF_000697945.3 Frankliniella occidentalis
AATCGTCTGTAGTGATCCCCGCCCCTCTCTCACCTGTCGAAGAAGGGGTCTAGCACGTATATAGTTCGATCGGTGCGGGGCTCTAGATGACCCCTTACAGGGTAAAATCTGAACATGACGGTTTTAAACTAGCGCCTCGGCGCCCCAAAATGTGTAAGACGCTCACCGACCGCCCCTTCCGCATATGTGGGGTGGTGCATTATCAGTTGAGAATGTACGAGAATCCGACGGTTCCCCTACCCCCGCCTGGATTGCGCAGTGCTCCTTCCTTCTTTTTATGGTTTTACACAATAACGCCCTCCCGACACTTTTTTCTTCGTCTTGTTCGAGAAGGCAGGGTCTGGGCGCCGTGTGTGTGTGTGTGATAGCCCCATCAAAGAAGAAAAGAAAACGTTGGACGCAAATCAAGCATTATCCGCGCATTCGAGATAAACCCGCCCCAAAATGTAGATTCCCGTCACATTGAAAAGCCCTTGTTTGCGAGAACGGAGGCGAGGCGGGTTGGGGGAGGGGAAGGGTAGGGGAAGGGGGAGGGAAGGCGGACAGGGCGGGCAGGGGCTATCTCCCTGGCGGTGACCCCAAGGGTGACCCCTCTGCTGAGGCAGCCAGCTCCCAACAGCAGGACGCGCTTGTGCCCCTCAGGTCCCCCCCCCCCCCGGGCAGAGAGGGACCGCGCCCCAAAGAGGGGCCGCCAGGGGGACAGCCTCCTCGGGGGGAGCCGCTAGGCAACAGCCGGCCCGCGTGTCGAGCCAGCCCTCCTGCATGGACCATCCGACTCCGTTATCAGCCCCCTAGGGTCAGACGGGTCAGGCTTGGGGC
>NW_026267202.1:525809-526339 GCF_000697945.3 Frankliniella occidentalis
ACAGACAGACAGACAGACAGACAGACAGACAGACAGACAGACAGACAGACAGACAGACAGACAGACAGACAGACAGACAGACAGACAGACAGACGTGGCTTCTGCTGCCTCAATTGATAAATGACTGGGGTGCTGAGCCGCGTGAGCCGAGCCGAGCTGGGTGATTGTGCGCGCCGGCCCGGCCTGGCCACGCCTGGCCCGGCTGTGACCGGTCTCATCCCGTGCAGCAAAGTGTAGAACAACACAGCTCTTCTCAGAGCGTTGACTCGACGTCACTCCTTCCCGAGACGATGAATAGAAACAATCGCCAACAAGGTCCTCCTGACGCACGACGGCACGGGCGGCCGGCGGGCACGCCTCCAGCCAGAGTCGCACTAAAGGCTCGCTTAGCGCCTGGGGGCGGCCAGTGCGACGGGCCCGTCGAGCGCGCACGCGTGGCGGGTGGCCTGCGCCGTGGCCGCAGGGGCCCGCTCGCTCCACGGCCACGCCAGCCTCGCCGGCTCAGCGCACGACATGGGGTACTTGACCCC
>NW_026267202.1:526389-530159 GCF_000697945.3 Frankliniella occidentalis
GTTCAATCTATCCCAAATCCAGACCTCAAACAAAACAATTGTGAAGAAAATGAGGACTTGGTTCAATCTATCCCAAATCCAGACCTCAAACAAAATAATTGTGAAGAAAATGAGGCTGTCTTGGAGCCTTTAACTGAAGGAGAAATTGTAGAAATTCCATCTATTGAGAAAGAGTCTAAGAAAGAGTCTTTCTCTAAACCTTCAGAAGTATCAGCAGATAAAAATAAACCTCAAGTTTCAGAGGCCCCAATTGAATCTCAACAAGCATTTGGGACTGAAAGCACAGTGTCGAATGGCTGTAATGAGTCTTTTAAACAGAAAGAAGACCACCTCAAAGGCAATGTAGACTTAAAATCACTTGTGCAAACCAAAGATATGGGCTCATGTGAAAAACTTGCCAAGAGTCGAAACTCACTATTGAAGAATAAGTCATGTTATATGTCTGAACTTACTGAAATACGTCTTCGCACTATTGCTCAGTTTAAAGGAAATCAAGGTCGAAAAGACTCAAAGAAAAAAGTATCTACTCTGTCTGGAAGTTGTAGTAAACCTGAATCTTCACGTTCTAAGACAAATTTGGATACGAAAACTGTTCACGAAGGCAGTGTGAAGACATTAACCAAAGATATTGCAGTATGTAAAGAAATGCCAAAGAAGCGACGTTCTAAATCTGAAACTGATAGTTCGGTGCACCTTAAAGAACCCAAAGACAACAGTCCGAAGCGTAGAAGCGTATCTGATAGTGCCAAAGTATTGTCAGATGATGACGAGTTCATACTCCGCCTTAGTGGCGATGAAAAGGAAGAAACAGAGCGTGAAAGTATTGTGGCTGAGATGCAAGTTACATCTTTACCCAATGAAGTTATGAAAGATCTCCAAGTACCTGTAGTGACATCAAAAACAACAGTAACTAAGACTTCCATAACAACACCTGAATCAAGCTCCAAACCAGTTTTACCCTCTAAACAGAGGGTAAATGATGTTTCCAAACGTGTAGATAGCAAAGCTGCTGACAATGTCCTCCAAGCCCTTTTGGAGAAAGGATTTAATTATTCTTTGCCATCGCTTCCAAGTACAAGGATAAAGAAAATTGCTCCTAATGTTAAATCGGAGGATTCTCAGAAGAAATCTGCAGAGCCTGTTATAGATTCAAGAGCTCAAAAACCTTCTCCTGCTTCTACATTGTCTGAAAGTAAGTTATTGAAATCAAGTGAAAATTCTACTAAAATCAATGAGTGTTCTGATGATGTTAATGAAGAAATGTCAGAAACTGTGAATACTAGTATCACGAACTTCACTAGGGAGGTGATTGTCAAGTACAGTGGACTAGGACCTACAAAGCCCAAGATAGATGTATTTCCGATAAGCGCTAAGCAACTTGTTCAAATGGATGATGGTTCAATATCACTTTCACCAAGTAACTTCTTCTCTTTATACAATATAAATCCAAAAGTTAATACTAGTGAAGCAGATTCAGAGAGAAGAAGACGAAGGATTGATTCCACCAGGACAGGCCCTGAGGGTTGCAGCGCGATTTCACGATACTCAAATAGTCGAAATTCGAGAAATACTCGAACTAGAGGTCTAAGAGATAGTAACTCTGGGGACAGGGGAGCAATGCGTCGAGAAGGTAATCAGTCAAGGAGAAATCAATCTCCCCCGCCCAGGCACAGGCATTCAAGGGATTATTCTAATGACAGGAGCCATTATCGAGATTCACATTACAGTCAAGAATATTATGATAGATCAAAAAGAGACTCTAGAAAAGAAGAGGCCTCCTCATCACGCAGTCGGAAGCCTTCTGATTGTAGATCTGCCAAAGCCTTGAAGCCCTACCCTAAAGTATCATCCATAGATGCAGAAGATGGTGAAATTTTGTCATCTGATGGTGAATTTGAAACCAAAACCAGTAGCAAAAGAGTCCGACCCTCTTCCCAGGAGAAGAAAAAGTCTATGAGGGAGAACAGAACTGTTCAGGAGTCTGTTTCAAGAAGAAAAGAAACTGACCAATCATCTAGTACTTCTAAACCCAAACCAATAATACGTCACAGAATTTGCCCACCTTCTACATCAGGAAAAGTTAATTATAATCTTGAGAGTGATGAGATGAATGGTAAGTCTCATGCTTCTTTCTCAAACTTCTTGTTGTTGTTTTCATAATAACTCTCCACTATTTTATTTAATATTTTTCTACTCTTATTTACAGATTTAGACCTAGATGATGATGCAAACTTTCCAGTGCTCGGGGATGATGATTTAGAAGAGAATGATTGTAAAGGGACAGATCAAAATTCATCAAAGGAAAGCAATTCAAGTGGGGGTATGGTGTTACGGAGAGCCCCTCCCCGCTCTGTGAATGCTCACAAGGTTTCCGAGACTCAAACTCCCACTCAAAGAGGGAAACGGAAGTTGTCCATCTCACCTGATGTTGTCTCTGAGGATAGTTGTCAGAGTATTTTAAGTGTAGTGAATCCTGATGGCAAGCAAATGTAAGTGCAGTAAAACCTATTCTGGAATATAATTCTCATGTTGTTTCCCTTGTTACACACTTTTTTTTCCCTTGCTCATAGGCAATCTTCCCGACAAACTAAGAAGAGATTGTCAACCACCTCAGGAAAAGTCTTAAAATCAAGCGAGGTAAGTCACTCCTTCATTCATACTTGATTTTTTTTTCTTCTTTTCAGCACTTAAATTTATTGTATTATGTTTCAGAATGAGGATGTGGCAAACTGTTCAGAAATAATTAAAAATCTAAATGTGGATGCATTTTTGTCAAAAATTCATGGATAAGCATGACGTGGCAGCTTACCATAATTGTCAGTAAGAGTATCTTTATTTTTGAGATTTTCAACTTCATTATTTCAACTAATTCCTTGCCAGTTGGCTGCAACTTGAATGTACAGCTCCATCAAAAGTTACATTGATTTATAACTTCTTTATGGTTTAAGCTTGGCATCGTTTTCTTTTTTTTCTTTTTTTTTTTTCTTGACAAGTGTATCTAATATGAGTAATGTTATTATTGAATTTGGATGGCCTTTGTTACTTTTTATAATTTTCTTTAATCCAGCAATACTTATCTTACTCTGCTAGTGTGGCCATGTTTCTTTCCTTTTTAAATATGTAGGAATTGATGCACTATCATTTTGCAATATGTTTTGAAAAGCTGGTGTACACTTTCAGTTGGACAAATTTTAAATTAATAAGGTTTTATCCTTACATTAGGTGGATTCAAACATACACCGGGTGGGTCCCCCTTTTGCTCATGCTCATACTGTACCGCATGCAGGTAGCAAACGGGTTTCATATTCGCAAGGGGGCATAAGAGCTGCGTCCAGATACGTGGGTGTCTTGGGTGCCTTGAGTGTCTGAGTCTGCTAGTATGAGGAAAATTGAGATTTAGACCAATCACAGCTACAATAGTTCACTATTTTCTCATACTAGCAGGCTCATTCACCCACGCTAAGGCGAGCTCGCCCACAAGGGTGAATGTGGTACAGTATAAGCAAAAGGTGGCTTAGAACACCCACCCTATATGTTAAAATGAAATTTTAATTGATAAAACGCATCTAACGTATTGTACAAATGTTTCATTGACAGTCTTGAGGTTTTCAATAGGTACCTGTAAACTGGGAACTTTTCCCTAGAGTTTGTTTCTGCTTTTTATCAATTTTCTTCATTGTGTAAATGTATTTATTTTAATCTATCTGACCACCTCAATCTATTATGCGTACCTGTTGATTATTTTGTGATTCACTGTAATATATAGAAAT
>NW_026267202.1:530869-533176 GCF_000697945.3 Frankliniella occidentalis
CACCCCAAAAAATCGGGGAACACCAAGAAATTAAAAAAAAAAGAAAACATGAAAAAATCCGCATAAAGCAGAACAAGAAATAACAGAAACATTGGTGTACGCACGGTATAGGACCCCTCGGGTGTCGCCCGCTCCCCACGGCAGCTGGAGCACTTGCTCGTTGACCTACCGTGCCTCACCTACCTACCAACTACCTCCTGACCATCCCATCCTCTGGAGTATTCAAGTATTGTTCATGTGATATTCTTTTTTTCGCAATTTGTCGCATAGGCCGCCACTACCACGGTCCAAGGCGAGCGCGCGCAAACGAGCCCCCTCCAGAGATAACCAGGCTTGGCCACAAGGTCCGGCCCCGGCCGCTAGCACAAGCATTGTCTCTGCGGGATATAAAAAAAGAATTACTCTTCGATTTGGAGGGGGTGTTAGGGGCAGGGACCGTCCTTGAGAACGGACCAAAAGATGTCGTACAGATTAGCAAAAAGCACCGGTCAACATGCAGTTTCCAACGAAACTCTGCAAAATCACCTTTTCGACCGACCGGCCGCAAAGGTGCAAGGTGGGGAGAGGAACTCCCCTCCTCACCTCTAACCAAATCCCGGTCGGTCTCTGTTGATCCAAATAGGCGATTTTGCAGAGCTCTGTTTTCCCATAATGGTATCGTTGTGATGTGTGATCGAATGTGATAGGGCTCAGAGACCCATGGTTCTCTAAGACCATGCAAGTTAACATCTTTCATCGACATGTGGATCATTACGCAGTTTTTGATGAGCCTAATTATTGTAAAACGTAATTCTTTTTTAAAAAAAAGATAAAATATTGTATTATTTGTATAATTAAGCAACATATTGAGACATCATACAATTGACGACGGGTCCTAATGTGGGAGACTTCTCCACACCGGCTTATTTCTCGGCTCCCAGCGCGCAGATTGGGCGGGTCAACGCGGGGACCGCGGGGTCAGCACTTCCCCCAGTCTCGTGCAGAGGAGGAGTATATGACATTGTCGGATGTGAAGTTTCAGAACGGTATCAGATTTTGTTTACTCGTCTGCTTTCCCCGCGAAAATGGGGCCTGGGAGGCGGGGGGGGGGTATGGAACAAGTTTTACTAAATGCTGACAAGGTAGAGCAAACAGAAAAGAGGGCAGGGGGCGGACTGTAGGCTCCGACCTCAACACTTTTCTTCTCTTTGAGCTCTTCTCTAATTATTCCAGTTCGACAGAGGTGCAGGTTTCTACGCGTTGTATTCCGTGGCCATGCGCCGGCCAGCAACTGGCGTTCACGTAACTATTTTCTATTTACTTTCTATCTCCAGAAATAGTAAAAAAAAAGAAACTGAACTAGCGCAGCTGGTACAGATCCGCCAACATCCACGGCGGGCTCGAGGCGGCGGCCGTCCCCTCAGAGGGCAGACCAGGAGATAAGCAAGCCCTGGGCGGGTATGGGTGAGGTTGGGCGAGAGTTGGGCGAGAGTTTGGGCGATGCGGCTGCCCACTGCTTTTGTGTTTTCATTGAACGAGGGATAAACGACTCTGAAATCTTGGATTACCCCGGACTACTCGGACTATCCTGGAGTACCGTCGGATTATCCCCGCATTGACACTACCCCCAGCCGCTTCTCTCGCCAGTGAAAAATGTCTCCTACGTCCCGGCGAGGAAAGAAGTTGCGAGAAAACAAGACCGGAGAGGATGTAATATATTGGGATATGGTTATCACTCAGTTTCTCAATGCTACTTTTCGCCGTCTGATTCACGTTATTTTTTTTTATTTTTTTTTTTCATTTTTCGAAAAATGAACTGATGTGCGGGGGCAACAGCCTCCCCCTCCCCTTCCTTCTACAGTGCCCTACCATCATGCGCGTTATCAATCATATATTTGGCGGGACTGCGTGGGAGAAGTAAAATATCGCTCCTCAATGACATTGGACATTTTTTTCGCGCCAGAAAAAAAAAACGTTAACGCTAACGCTAACGTGAAAGCAGATGACTTTTGGCGATTGGCGTTGAGTTTTTACTATCAACTCTAGGCGCGGCAGAAGCGGTGAGGCGCGACGGGGCACAGCGGCAGCTAGGCGTGGCTTTGAACGCGGCTTTGAACGCTTTGATCGTGGCGTGTAGCGGCGATCGTGGTGTGGTGAGCATGGCGCGGCGAGCACGGCGCGGCGAGCAAGGCGCGGTGAGCATGGCGCGGTGAGCATGGCGCGGTGAGCATGGCGCGGCGAGCGTAGCGCGGTGAGCATGGCGTGGTAAGCATGGCGTGGTGAGCGTGGCGCGGTGAGCGTGGCGCGGCGAGCGTGGCGCGGCGAGCG
>NW_026267202.1:537326-540166 GCF_000697945.3 Frankliniella occidentalis
CCCTTTCTGTTTTCCATCATACACCCCCTCGCCCCTGTCACAGCAAGCACCTCCACCCCACCCCGACTACTACTGTGCTTTTCCCGCAATTATTTTTTTTTTTTAGCGAAGTCGATTCGAGGAACCTCTCCTCGCTCGGCCGCGGCCGCCGCCTCCGCGCCCGCCGCCCGGTCAGCGAAGATCAAACAAGAACTTTGCCTGTCGAGGAGCGAGGCTGGGCTGGGCGGCACTGCCGCCCCAAGCCCGAGCAGCCGCCAGGCGATAATATGAATGGGACGATCAATAGAACGTTCGAAACAACAATAATACATTAAATAGCGTACAATAATTGCACACTAACGGCAGAGAGAGTGACAGACAGACAGACCGTCAGACAGACAGACAGACAGACAGACAGACAGACAGACAGACAGACAGACAGACAGACAGACAGACAGACAGACAGACAGACAGACAGACAGACAGCTGTAACGCGCTGTAAGTGGAGCGAGCGAAAATCAAGCGACAAATGCGTATATATCAGGTGGCTGATGAATCCCGTTCACTTCTGTAGTTGTGCTGTACCGGGCGCACGAGTGCAGGAGGGTTGCCTACTCGCTCGGCCCGTAAGGTGCCGTGGACAGGGGCGATAGGCAGGCCCGCCCGCACTTTTCCTCGTTTCCTCTCTTTCTCTCTTCTTTCTCATTACTCCTTCTTTACCATCCCACTTCACCTTCGTGGTGGTAGGAAGAACGAGCATTGTTCTCAGTGCGGTGTCACGCTTTTCCTGTTCCTGTTTTCATCTCAGAACACACAACACCTACAGACATGACAATAGTACCACTGTAGAGTGGGGACGCTGGTCTCAATTAAAGTAACGAACCTTTTTTCAGGTTTAATAGCATAATTTTGAGCACTCTTAACAAATTTTGCGTGTTTTCATTTTAAGTCCCAGACCAGAGCTTATTTGAGCATGTTGAAAAACGTAGTGTTAAGCAACGAAAATGTATCATGCATGCATCTTTGAACTTGAGATGTTAATGAAACTGTTTTATTAATATGTTTTAGTCGCTACCGAAGCATTTTTTTTTTTACCCCTTTCCGGGCGGTACCTACCTAAAAGCCTTCGGGAGGACGGGGAAATGACCAACGCCCCCCCCCCCCCTCGAATCTGCCCCTGGGGGCGATGGAAGAGAGACAAAGAGAGACAGAAAGAGACAGACAGACAAACAGGCAGACAGACAGAGAGATCGCTGTTGTGGGCGGGAGGGAGGGTCGAGGGGCGCGCTGGCCGGCGAGCCTGGCCGGCCGGGCGGCCTGCTGGCCGGTCGGGAGAGGCTATATAAGAACCCCGCGAAGCGGTGCTCCGCTTGTCTACTACTGTGCGGACTACCCCCGGGACCGTGCAGGAAACGTACCCCGACATCATGGGGACCTACCTGGGACCACTACTTCTCATGGCCCTGGCGCTGGCCGGGCCGATTCTAGCAGGTCAGTGCCACCTGCACAACTCCTGGATTTTTGACGTGCAGCAAAGCCAAAGTGAACAGTGAACATTGATCGTATAGGGATTCGGATTCGTTCGCGACGATCTAGTGAACCGTCGGGTTGCGGAAGAGCGCTTAGGCTTGCTTTCGTGTGGAACAGTGTTTTTTTCCGGCACCTGTATTGGTGCTGTGCGTGCAAGTTTAGAGTCCTGTATGGAATCGACCCGTTTAATCAAGTTCTATGCCCTCACGGCACCCAGAAAAAAAGTGTTCTTGAAACAAGTAAATTGCACTCGTTTTGGGACTATTAGTTTTTAAATATTCACCATTTTCACCCCCGAATTAAGTCCATTTGGTGCTAATGAAAGGCATATGTTCTTTTTTCTGGTCCTTTTGTTCTCACCTCAAGTAAAAACTTCCCACATTTCGAGTGCAAATTGCGATAGATTTAGTTAAATAAACTTGTACTGGAATGCAAAACAAAGTTTTCTGCGGGTGTGGTCTTCGATTTGGATGTGTAAAAGTTAAACTTAGTGATAAATGTATAGTATTTTCATGTCCCTTGTTGTGATGTGCCAGGTGGCTGATTAACGCCGCGCACTTTCGTAGTTATACTGCACCGCATGCCCGCTTGTGGGTGGGTTTGCCTATCCTCGTTGCCTATGGCTCCTTGTGGCCCCGTGCTAGCAGGCAACCCGCCCACACAAGTGCATGCGGCGCTGTGTACCTACGAAAGAGCGCGGCGTCTGTCAGCCACCTGGTACATGCCTAGGTCCAAAAATTCGTGCAAACATGCTGCGACGTATTCCCCCCCCCTCCTCCCTTCCCGCGACACGTTGCGTGTTCAGTCGTTTAAACTCAACGAGCGAGGGCCGTATGTCTAGCAAGGATGTGGCGGCGTGGCGGCCGGCTCTAGGGAGGCAATAATAGAGAGAGCCGTGTGTGGAGGCTGCTCTCTAGAGAGGCACTAGAGAGCCGTGTGGAGGCTGCTCTAGAGGGGCAATAGAGAGACGTGGAGGCTGCTGACCAGGCTAATCTCCCAAGGGGCCCCGCAGCAGGCGGCCGGCGCGTGAATGGCCGTCGCATTGTCAAATATTGTGACAAGCCCGGCGCGCCCCGCCCCGCCCCGCCCCGCCCCAGCCCGTCGGGTCGGGCCTGTCGCGACGGCCTGGACCGCACCACCCCCTCTCACGGCCTACATCGCACTCGGACAAACAGGCTCATTGCGACATGTTTTTCTCCCTTTGGATATGGGGCTAAACATCTGACCCCCTCCCCCCTTCCTTTTCTACCCAGATGGTCCTAAGAGCCCCGCAAAGAGCGAGCTACTCGAGCTAAACGCGCCTACGGTCTATCCATGTAAGAGCCCCCCCC
>NW_026267202.1:540216-540785 GCF_000697945.3 Frankliniella occidentalis
ATAAATTGTGAATTATTGCTATTTTAAATACCACTTTGTACTAGCCTCTAAAACTGAAAAGTGCCATGATTTGTTTGTTTTCTCATACTCCACTGTTATGGGGAACCAAGCCAGACTAGTGTTAAATTGTATACACCATCTATTTATTTTAAATTTACCATTCAGTGAAGTGCAGTTGATTTGTGTTGAACTAGGGGTTTTATTGGCATGTCTGTTTCTGCAGAAATAGTGCTTAGAAGCAGGTGAATAAAATCCATTGTTCACCCCAAAGTTGCTTTTCTTTCTTTTCCCCCTTTCACGACAGAACTCTAGTGAGTGGGAAGTGCCTCTGATGTCGCCTGCCGCTTCCTGCTGGGCGTTGCGCGTTGGTTCCTGACGCCCTTGGACGGATGGTAGAGAGAGGGAGGGGGCCCACCCGGGCTGCTTCTTGCCCATCCACTCACTCCGACAATTGGCTAACAAAACGCATCTGTCCGCGCCGTGCGAGAGAAGACCATATGTCCAGGGCAGGGCAAGTCGCCTACCTGCAGAGCAGACGCGGATCCAGTCAACATCAAGGGAAAGGGGGG
>NW_026267202.1:540835-549715 GCF_000697945.3 Frankliniella occidentalis
TGCTCCCCCTCCCCCTCCCCCTAAGCCCCCAAACAAACAAACAAATAAATAACAAATAACAAATTTAAGCAGTGAAACTGAACCTAACATTTTGGGCTCTGTGACCGTTTTGCTTTTCGTTCTCTGTCTTGGTTCTCGCAACAGAAGTCAAGTGTATGATACGTGATGTTTCCATTAGTGTCGTCTTGGTTAGAAAACGGTTCCCAATTGTCTTTTACTAATTTTCTGAATGTGCCATCTTGCAGAAGTACGATAACCTGAAGGAGTTGGAGAAGCACCCTCTGCGCTTCAACTTCCACGACGGTCACATCGATGCCGAGCTCTGCACTGTGGAGGACGACTCCCAGACAGCGCTCAACGTCAAGAGAGCTGTGCTCTCCCTCTTCCAGGTCGCTGCCTCCCAGTCGTTTGGCAGCAACGCCGCCACTGAGGTGATTATACACAGCAGTTGTAGGTTTATATGTGAGTGTGAGCGGCTGGTGTCACTGAAATGTATTTCTTTGTTTTTTCAGATCGATGTGTACGGTTCCTGCCCAACAGACTTCTCATTCAGCAAGGATGGAGACACCCTCATTGTCCGCAAGGAGCGCAACCTCAACAGATGCGCTTACCGTGAAGATTTCAGATCTGATATTCTCTCCGTTGGCTATGCCGGTGGTTCTCCTCTGCAGAACACTCCCCTCATGGCCTCCACCTTGAAGTCTACCCAGAAAATCAAGAACAAGATCCTTGACTCAGCTGAGAGTGTTGAGGAATACTTCTACCGCCCTCTTTCCAACAAGGACGCTGGTGCTAAGACTGTTGTTGAAACTAAGATCAAGCTGGTGTCCACCAAAAAGCAGGGTCCTTCAAGCAGTGAGTTGGTTTTCTGTAAAAAGTTTATTCTGCTGCCTCATTTTTTATATTGAACAATCACGAAAGGTTCTCTTATTTTCAGCTGCTGTCAGCCGTCAACGTTCCATCCTCTTTGAGGTTCCCCATGCCACTACTGTCCCTGGAAATGCTGATGCCATCTCCAAAGCCATGCACAAGGCCCATGAAAACATGAAGTCCAGTGTTGGCGAATCCTCTGCTCGTGACTTTGGTGATGTTGTTGCAGTTCTCCGCCAGTCCACAAAAGATGACATCCTTAAGGCTTACAAGGATACCCATCACAAGTAAGATGTTTCTTTGATTTGAAAAAAAAATATTCCTTTAAATATTAAGTCAAATGAAGTTAAACATTGAGCCCAATTAACTGATTTCTTTTCTTATTGGATAGGTCAATGTTCATTGATGCCCTGATCCGTACTGGAACTGGTGAAGCTGTTTCAGCTGGTGCTGAACTCATCAAGCAGAAGGAAATCAAGGACATGACTGAAAAGGTCTGGTACATGAACCTTGGCTTTGTGCGCCATGCCACTCCTGGAGCCCTTGCTTCAGTTGCTGGTCTTATTGACGCCAACAGCCCACGTGGTCTGATCCTTGGTGCTGGTGCTCTGGCTGGTCGCTATTGCCGTGAGCATGAATGTGACAACAAAGCTGAATTCAACACCCTGATCAGCAAGCTGGCCAATCCTCTTGGTTCCAACTGCAAGCCCAAGGACAAGGCTGATGAAAACAAAATCATTGCTAGCCTCAAGGCTATTCACAACATCCACAATCTCAATGATGCAGTTGCCAAGACTGTGTCTGCTTGTGCCAGTGATGTCTCTCTTCCAACTAGGATTCGAGTTTTTGCTCTGGAAGCTTTCCATGGTGATGCATGCATACCTAAGGTATAGTAATGAATATTTATTTTCATAGATTTAGAATACCTTGATGAATTTATATTTCTTACTTACAATTATTGTTTCTTATTGAAGCTGAGAGAAACTGCTCTTAGTGTGCTCAAGAACACTGAAGAGGACTCTGAGATCCGTATCAAGGCTTACCTTGCACTTGTCGACTGTCCCAATGGTCAGGTCGCTAATGCTCTTAAGGAAATCATTGAGAAGGAGCCCAGTAACCAAGGTGAGAACTAAATAGAAATGCATTTCAAAATAAAATTTTGAAGCTGATTGAAATAATACTAGTATTTTCATGAGAATTAAATCCTGCCTTACTTCTGCAGTTGGTGCTTTTATTGTGTCACATTTGCGAAACCTCCGTGCATCTGCCAATCCTGATAAGGTTTCCGCCAAGGCTCAGTTGGGCAACATTAAGCCCACTAAGCGCTTCCCCAATGACTTGCGAAAGTTCTCACGCAACTTTGAGGTCTCCACCCTCATTGATCTGCTCAATATTGGTGCTTCCGCTGAGTCTAATGTCATCTTCTCTCAAAAGTCTTTTGTGCCCCGCTCTGCCTCTCTAAACCTTACCACTGAGGTCTTCGGTCACTCAGTAAACCTTCTTGATGTGAGTTACAAATTCCACTTAAGAGTGTCTACCTGATATTGCAAAATTGCATTTTCTGAAATCTGTTTTAATTTTTTCTAGTTTGGCATTCGTGCTGAAAATGTTGACCGCGTCTTGGAGCACATCTTTGGCCCCAAGGGCTACATCAGATCCAACAATGTCAGGGACATGTTCACTGAGAGTCAGGATAAGTTTGTGACTCTTGCTGGAAAGGTTGCAGACAGGTTTGCTAAGGCAACCAGAGGAAAGCGCTCAGTTTCTCGCGACCAGATTAATGCTGTTTCCAAGAAAGTTTCCCTAGGACCCAAGGAGTTTGATGCGGAACTTGACCTCGATATCTCTGTTCGAGTGTTTGGTTTTGAAAGCGTCTGGATGAATTACCAAGGGGGTAAGAGCTTGTCTCCTGAAAGCATTGTGGATAAAATCTTTGATGGAGTTGACGCTGGCATTCTGAAAGCTAAGAAATTCAATGTGAGTTCTGTCTGTTCAGAGTATCTGAAATTTTTTGGAAGACTTTTGGTCCATTAGCTAATAATGGTTTCCTGCTCTCTCTATAGTATGACATCCAAAAGCACTACCAATTCCTGGACACCGACCTCACCTATCCTACTGGTCTTGGATTCCCCCTCAAGCTGTCTGCCGTTGGTAATGCTGCCGTCCATCTGCAGCTTGATGGAAAGCTAGATATTCATGCCATCATGAAGGACCCTAAGAACGCTGAAGCTAAGCTTCACATTGTGCCGAGTGCTGCCATTGAATTGAATGGACTGATGGTTGTTGATGCCATTGCTGTCCAGTCTGGTTTGAGGCTTTCCACCACTGTTCACTCTGCTACTGGATCTGATGTTACTATCAAGATTTTGGATGGAGCTGGTATTGATGTTAACTTTGGACTGCCTGTCCCTAAGCAGGATGTGATCACTCTAAAGGTCAGTTACTTCTTCTTTCTTTTTTTTCCCTTTTGTTTTCATGGAAGAAATCATAGAATCTTAATCTTATTTTCTTTGCTTTTAGTCTGAGATCTACAATTACAAGAGGGAGAAGGGTCAGTCTGAAGTCAACACCCCGTTGTCTTTCACTGCTAAGCGGAAGGATTATCATGGCTGCTTTGACCAGTTGTCTCCAGTTATTGGAATCACTTTCTGCTCTGAGGTTGGCTTCCCCTCTGAGGGTCCCAGCTTCAATGGTGCTCTCTTCCCCCTGAACGGTCCTGCCAAGTTTTCTCTCAGGGCTGACAAGGTTGATGATGGCATGACTGGTTACCGCCTCAAGGCTAGCTATGATAGATCAAACCCCCACAAGCGTTCTGTGGAGCTCTTAGTGGACACCCCTGGATCTAAGAGCAACCGTAAGCTTTCTGCGGTGCTGGAGGCCTCCAGCAGCCCTGACTATGCTATTAAGGGTGCTCTGATTTCTCCTTGGAAGAAGATTTCTGTGGAGGGACAGATCATTGACAATGAGCAAAAGCAAATGCTTGTCGGAAAGCTCCTCAATGACAAGGCTGAATACTCTGTGAAGGTTGGCTTGGATGTTACTGGAAGCCCTGATGCTCGTACCTATGCCCCAGTCTTGGAGTACAGTGCGCCTGGTGGCAAGAAAGAAGCCCTGACTGGCAAGGATGGCAAGAAACAGCCCATTAACATTGAAGGTACTGTGACAGTTGAAAAGAAGGGTGATACTTGGAGAAAGTACAAGTTCAATGGTGTGTCTATCAATACTCCTGTGGGCAAGTATGGTCTTGATGGTTCTATCACCAAGGACACCAACCTTGTGGCTCACGACCTGAAGGTGATTCTTGACAAGCACACTGGTACTGTGAAGACTGACCTGCAAAAGCTCGGTCCTAATGCTTACAAGGCACATATTGAAGTAGTACCAAACCAGGCCCCTGACTTCAGCTTTGCTATTGACTTGGACTACAAGAGGGAAAACAACCAGATTGACACCAACCTTGTCGTTGCTCATGGAGCAAATCTCAAGGCTGTTGAATCGAGAGTGACCTTCAATGATCAAATGATATTCAAGGGTGATAGTTTCAGCAATTTTGATTTATCAACCAAGAAGAAGTTGACTTACCCTCTCCTTGGAATTGACGCTAAGTTGGATGCTGCTGCCACAAGAAAGACTCTGAGCTATGACCTTTCTGCTAAATACGACAACAAGAAACTTGAAAGCAAGCTGAATGCAAAGGCAAACCAAAAGTCTGTTGGTGACTATGAAGTAAACTTCAATGTAAGTACTGCAGTTAAAATGATTGTATCTACCTTGATATATATATATATGGAGACTTATACATGTACAGGAGAGTTCTATGATCCTCAAAGTATAGCTGATACCAACCTTTTTTATTTTCCAGCTTAAAGTGAATGACAAGGGTATTGCCATTTCAAGCCAGCGTTCAAAGCCTGCTGCCGACAAAGTTAAGGCTCATCATTCCCTGGAGCTCACTCCTGGTGGTAAATACGAGCTGAGCTCGGATGTGACTTACAACTTTGAAAAGAACAACATTAACTATCTTGGAGAGCACCTTCTTAAGCTGCATCAGCAGCCTGACATCAAGTGAGGATAATTGGATAGTTTTATTTCTGTCAAATGTTGTACCCTGTAGATTTTGACATTGCGTGTTTTCCAAAATTTAGGGTGAGCACTGCTGTTGTCCACAACACCGGCCACTTCAACACGCACTGCTACATCACTTACGGTGATACCAAGTATTTGGACACTTCAGCCAAGCTTGACAGAGGAGCAAACCCAAGTGGTAGTTACAAGGTAAGTCCTTTCAGTAGTAAAAATATTTTAGCAATGTATCTCAAATTAAATGAAAATTGTTTCACTTTGATTTAAATTAGTAAGTTCTGTTTGGCTACATTTTTTGAATGATTTTTAGGTCATCATTAAGGATATCTTCGACTCCCATGGAGACATGAAGTATGGAGGTGGCAAGGGCTCTGGAAGCTTTGTCATTGATATTCCTAAGGTGCAGCGTAAGATTAAGGGATCTGCTGATCTAGCAATTTCTGGCAGCAACCACAAGCTTTCAGCTGACCTTCTCTGGAATGCTGACAAGGATCCCAAACAGAAGATTCACTTTGAGACAGATTCTGATCTTACTCGTCAGGCAATCAATTCCAAGTAAGTTTTTTCTTCTAAAATTTCAAGTGCATACCCCAGTCTAATTTTTTTTTTATCCTGGTCCTATGACATTTATGTTTTGTTTCATTTCACTTTGAATTTTAGGAACACAATCATCATTATGGACTGGAAACTTCAGGCCAATTTGAAGCGTGAAGCTACTGGCAGTGAACGTGATGGTTCTTCTAAATCTGATGTTGAAGTAATTCTTCCAAGCGGTCGTAAGCTGTCAGCTCGTTACAAGCGTGAGACCCACATTAAGGCTGACCAGCCTTCCTCTGGAGAGTTCTCTCTGGCCTTGGAAGACAACAACGGTGGAGCTGTGAGAACCTCATCTCTTAAGGTTTCTGGCAAGGGTGTTGATGTTAAGCAAGGTGTTTTTGACGCAAATGCTGAATACAACTACAAATGTCCTGACGGCAAGGATCTTGCTGCCAAGGTGTCCGCCAAGAATACTAAGTCTGGAGACAAATGGATTTCTGAGGGCAAGGTAAGGCTTTTTACGATTAAACTTACTAATTGTTCTTTTTATTGTATATTTTGACCAACCGACTTCAATCACGGGCTTTTATATTAATTGAATGTTTTAATTATTCCTTAGGGATCTATCAAGGGCTCTTACCTGTCCAAACCAGTCGATGTTGAATTCAATTCTGAGAGTACTAAGACCCAGGTGACCTACAAGCTTAAGGGCAGTGGCCTTACTGGTTTTGAATACGATGTTCAAGGAAAAGCTATGTCTGGTCAGGAGGGTAACAATGGCCAAAAGCATTCTGAAATTGCTATTGATCTGAAACTGCCTTCTGATTACATCAAGCACCTTAAGTACAAGAACTCTTACACTATGACAGCTGAGCCAGGATCTCCCTGCCAAGTTGGCTTCAAGCACCTCTATGAAATGCTCCAAAAGATCAGGTCTGAGAAGGGTATGAAGTTGGCATCCGCTGTTTCCCTGCTGCTCCCTAACATTGTACCATCATGTGAAGTAAGTTCTACTTTGTGAATTACCCATCTGAATTTCTATGTTTTCAACTGTAGTTACTTATGTTTTGTTTATTTATTTTAGGTCAAGGTCCTGAACGAACTTGCCTGGGATGACAAGACTGCTAAGCTCAATGGTGCTCTGAAGGCTGATCTTCGAAGAGGCTCCACCAAGGTTATTCTTACCCTCCCCAATGACAAACCCCGTTCCATTCAGACATCTTGGGTCCACGAGCTTGACCAGGAGCCACCTAAGCTCAGCACCACAGCTACTGCTACCTGGGATGAGAAAAAGGAAGCCAAGTTTGAATTCAAGATTGAGGGACTCAAGGACTTCAGTGACATCAAGGCCAAATTGTCTGGTACCACCAATGTAAACAACAAACACAACTTCGAGATTGACGTTTTGAACAAGAGGAAGAATGAGCGGGCCTCAAATACTGATATTACCCTAGCACTGGATGATAAGAAGATAAACGTGGGTGTTGATCTTGACATGGCAGAGAAAAGCCCTAAAATTGATATCAAGATTGAGCATCCTGGCGGTAAACTCCGTTTGGCATCCAAGACTGATAGAAAATCTGACAAAGAGGTCAAGAGTGAGGGTGAATTGCAGTGGCCTTACCAGGGTGGTGGCAAGCTCACCTGGGGGGTTGAGAGCAAGGTTGACTCCATTGACAACTTTGACATCAAGGTTAAGATTGATTCCGAGAAGCTGAAGCTGAACAAGTATGACCTTGCTGTTTCTAGCAAGCCAGGAGATAAGAAGCAAATCACTTTCTCCCTCAAGTCTGCTGATCAGAACATTGTTAGCGGATCGTGAGTACATTTGTAATTTGCTTTAGAAAAAGTGTATCTATTGGAAAATACATCTCTAATCTAACTTTTATTTCTATAGCACAAACTATGAAGCCAAGTCAGAAGGCAAGGTGTGGTCTTTGGAGGGTTCCGGTAATGTCCAAGTCAAGAATGAGGCTCGCAGCTCTCACTTCAAGTTTACCCACAAGCAACTGAACCTTGGTGAAGATAAGGAAGTTGGAGAAGAGGTAAGCAAGCATCCTTCAGGAAAGCTCTCCTCTTGTATGACAAAAATCATATTGTTTTTGTGTTGTTTTTTTTCCAAAATATCTCATTTTTTATTTTTTTGAATTGATCAGAACATCCTTAATGTTGACTTTGGAGGAAAAGAGAGCATCCAGCTTGAGAGGAAAATCACCAACCGTCAACAGCGTTTCATCAATGTCTTCTGTGACAAGGACAAGAAATGTGCCCGCCTTGAGTTTGATAACAATGTGAAGGTTCAAGGTATGAAATTTTACGAATTTTTTGCTTTTTAATTTGAATCTAATATATGTGGTCCTCCCAAAGCTCCTCTCGCACCTATTATTAATGGAGTGTTTCCCGTCTAGATTTCGTTGATTACAACCATGCCCTGAAGGTCGTCTTCGACCTCAAGTCTCTTGGCGTTCCCCACGACTTCAACATCGACGTGACCCGCGTCCGCCACGGCCGCATCGTCGACATCGACACCAGCATCAACATGGACACCGGCGCCGAGAAGACATCCCTCTCCAGCAAGCTGTACGCTCACGAGAAGTCTGCTGGTATCATCATCAACCTGCCCAAGCGCACCATTGAGGCCCTGGCCGAGGTGTCCAGCAAGAAGGAGGGCTCCTTCAAGGCCGAGCTGGCTTTCTGGATCGACAAGAAGCGCCAGCCCAACCTCAAGTCTGCCATCATCTTGTCTGCGGACGTCGCCCACAACCAGGACGGTGCTTCCCTCGCCGGAGAGGCACGCTTCGCCCACCCCGGAGCCAAGGACTTGGTTGCCTCCAGCCGCGTGGCTGTGACAGGAGGAGAGAAACTGCTGGACGCTGCCATGGACCTGGATGTTTTCGCCGACCAGAAGCAGAAGATCGTTTTGGAGGCCAACGTGGCCGCCCTCAAGATCCCCGGTGGCCGCAACGTCACCGTTAACATTGGCGCCAAGAGCAAGGGTCTCAACCTTGATGTTGAACTTCAGGGACACGTTGCTGTAAGCCCCGAGGTCGTCTCTGCCTCCAACTTCCTCATCTACCAGGATGTCAAGAAGGGATCGCGCAACGCCGGAGTGTATGCCAAGCTGTCCAAGGAAAAACTGATCCTGGTGGCCACCGTTCCTGGCTCTATTCTTCTGAAGATCAAGTCTGACCTGAAGATCGCCCGAGACGTTCAGAGCATTGACTCCAACATTGAGCTGTTCGGTCTGAAGCCTATTGCTGTTCAAGGAGAAATCAAGGACTTGAACTCAGCTATTTTCAACATCTACAAAAAGGGTGAGTAAATTTTAATTTAATTTAACTTTTAATGTAGTTGATAAATGTATGGAAGTCATCTAATTATTCATCAATA
>NW_026267202.1:553290-559327 GCF_000697945.3 Frankliniella occidentalis
AGACTTACCTGAAAGAAGCAGAGTGTGCAAAATTTATGACCAGCCTTGAAATTTTACATCAATTTATAGTTGTGGTTAAAAGTGTAAATAATATTTATCAACAATGTTTGTGTGTGTAAAAAATGAACATTTAATTTTTCCATCAATGAGTAGTAGTGTCCCCGGGTCCAAGTGCATCACACAATACATTAAGACATTAAGACTTAACATTACATACTTTAGCCATGATTTTGATGTTCAAGACTCATTGTCAGATCTGGTTTTGCTCAATACAACTTTTGGCTATATTGTAATCATGCAAGGCCTATTTTTACATTTTGGAATATTATTTGTGCTCCGTTAGATTTTAAGTAACTTGCTGTGATCTTTCTTTCCTAATGAGTTATTACATATTGTCTCTTGTCCAGTGCAAATGTAAACAATGCTAAAGCCAGGGAAGAAACACTTAAATGGAGAAGCTATTGAGAATTCTGAGATCTGAGATGCAATTACAGAATTCTCTTTTTCAGCTATGTTTCTCCTTTCTTACTTCTCCCTGTCATGTAGTCATAGTTTGTATATTTACAATTAGAGATTATGTAATATTGGCTAGAAGTAGGTGGATGGTGTAATGTTCTAAGACATCTTCTCACAAATCAGTCTTGGTAGCAAGTTCTTATAAGAAAATCAAGTGCACATTTTGATTGCCGTCCTGCTTATATTTCACCACATCTGCATTTGATCATGTTTAATTAGACATTTAAATTTCTCTGTACAATTTTTCAATAAAACATTTACATCATAAATGGAAATGCGCCCTAATTATCTTTGTCTTAGCATGTATGTTTACTGATCTTTTGAAAGCTCTGGTTTAGGTTCAGGTTATTCATTTGTACTAGAACAACTAGAACACAGAAATTTCTGAGTGTTATTTGTTCTTTATTTGAAATTTTCAGTCATAATATTTATTAACATTTCAAGAACCTCAAAGTACATGAAGAAAACTTTTAACCAATATATTACACAGCATCAAGCTTTCTCATTGAAGGATATTTTTTTTCTCTGTAGTGTTCATTGCTTTTCTTAGTTCAAAGAGTTTTACCTGTATGGTTTCTCTCTTATTTATTCTATTTATTGCAGTAGTTAAGTAATATTTTGTCTAAATATTCTCATGAATTTTCTTAAGGGTTTTGAAAACTACAAAGTCATATTCTAATCACAGAGCTAAACACATTTTAGTCATTAATATTGTATTTGTTATCAAATATCTTGGCAGATACATTCAACAACACTGCACTCTACAGTGTTTGACTTTCACTTGCAAGATCTTGTGTAAGATGAAACATTTCACTGTTTTCATTCTGATCATGAAGCTGGCACGTTGCACAATTGGAAGTCGTAAAATTTCCAGCTCAACACTTACAAGTATGTATTCAAGTTTTCCGTCAAACATCTGAATGTATGCGACAAGGTGTTACACACTTGCAGTATAGGACTCTAACTTGCAGGTGCTTGCCAGTTAAACACTTAACATACCAGTGATGTAACTACTTCTGTACCAGAAATTAAGTTTGTAGGAAAGATCTGTGTTTGAATTAATGGACTTCTCAGGACATTTAGATCTTGGACTTATATAAACATTTACTCTACAAAATTGCAACAAAAGATCCGACTTCACTGCTGTGTCCACATAAAAACTTTTAGGGGCACTGGATGATTAGCAACCATGCCTGGACATCTGGAAATGCTAGTAAAGTTTTTAAATTGGCTAGTTTTGTGGTTTTCATACCAAGAATACTCACATTTAAAATTGCATTGTAAAATTTCAAATTTTTTGAAGAATTGGAAAATTCTGCAAAATAGTCCAAGGAAAGAAATTAGCTTTTAAAGGATATTATGACACATTGCATCTTCATTATTTTTATACTTATTAACTCTAACTTGAAATTGATTTATCATTCCCAGTACATATTATTCAATTATTTAAAGATGTAATTCAGTTGTGCATAAAAACGCATCAGTTTTAAAAGTCACAATTTGAGCACTTGTAAAAGTGTACTTAAAGCCACGTGTATACCTCCCTTGTTTTGCTTGTACCAAATGAGGAGCCTACTTACAGTACATATTTGTGGTAACTTTTGGTTATTGGGTACGTACTGGATGCGGGACAAGAATATAGTTAAACCTTAAAAATTGTACAAAGTCCAATGGAAAAATAATATATATGATTACTCATGACCCAAATTTGCTCTTGTCAAGAAGAATTAGACATTTATTAACTGAGCACTTAACTGTTCTTCTCTCAAAAATAAGACCTATTCATAGGGAGAGTGCCATCATTTCCCTTTCTAAAAATTAATGATGACAACCCTGAATTTGTTTATGATGATTCTGGCCGAGCTCTGGTGCCGGTGTAGTAGGCAACCCTTCGTACTGCGCGTAGTGTGGGATGCCTACCAGCAGGCAGTCGTAAAAGTCTCGAGGATGGCGCTTTTCTTGCGAGCATCAGAACAATCACAATTTCAAATTCAAGGTCGGTAACTGGTCAACGTAGATGTGTACACCCTAAATGATAATTGATACCACCTTCCCTCCACACTTTGAAGAAAGGCGACGAATCTCATAAAATTATTTAATAATTGAAACCACACTTTTTTTACAATAAATATAAACCACGACGAAACACACAAGTTATATTTATAATTATTATTAATAATTGTATCAAGAACAACTATATACTTCCTCTACTGTCTCGCTGGTGCTGCGGGGCCGACCTGCGGCGCTTATCACAAACCATAGCTAGCTACTCACATTACTCATTATTTCACCCTGCGCGGCCCGCTCGGCGGCCTGTCCGCCCGTTGTGGTGTGCCCTACACCTTGGTCCTCTTCGGTGTATTTTCACCAATGATGAGTTCGACACGAAAAACAAAATTGACACACACGTCAGTTTGACTGAAACAGGTCCTTTCTTAATGTGACGTCACACACTTAATGTCTCGTCCATTTCACTCGAGGATATGGTACACGTTTGGGCCCTTTAGTTCTTGTTCTAGCTGTCTGCCGGTCAACCACGGCGGGCAGGCATCACTCCTTGGGCACGACCGACACGTACACGGGCCTGTACAGCACGACGGTCTCCTGCGGGAGGCTGGTGCTGCCGTCGTACACCTGCCCCAACAGGAACTCGGGGCCGATGTAGGTGCCGCCCTCAACGTGCTCGCTCGCCACCTCTAGAGAGAGAGAAATAAGACTGTTCAAGTGAAAACGGGAGGCACATGCGGTACCACTCACTACAAGCACTGGACCCGTACGCACCGTATTGAATGTTGGGCTGCTGCGGACTGTTGGGGATCCGGAACGGGACCGTGGCGATGGTCAGCGGGAAGTGCATCTGCAGGTCGTCGCCCGAGCGCTCGAACTCGAGGTTGACCTTGAGCACGTAGTAGATCTGCAGCAGCCGGCACACGCCGACCAGGGAGGGTGGCATGACGGGCAGGCGCAGCGTCCCGCCCGAGTCCCAGGTGCGGTGCGTGTGCGGGCCGACCTCCTCGCCGCGGTACTCCAGCACCAGGTGCTGCAGCTCCTTGGTCACGCCCAGCATGCCCCGGTCGATGAAGTACTCCACGTACTGGACGGGCGCGACAAACGATTAGAGAGCGGTAAAAAAACCAAGGGAGTACTTCAGTCACAAAAATAAATTCAGTGCACTCCCTCAAAACAAAACAGAAAAAATTAAGAAAATTTTTAATGGCAATAAAACTTCGAGAAAAAAAAATAAAAAACTTTTTAAAACAAGTCAGAAAAAAAATTGAAAAAATAAGAAAACATCGAGAAAAATTGAGAGGAAAAAAAAAGAAAAATCGGCGTAGGCTTGAATTTTTAGTGAAGTACTCCTAAATTCGGACACTCACCTGCATGAGGCGCACCTTGAGGCGCACCGACTCCTCGCCCTGGTTCTCCACGGACGCGCGCAGCTTGAGGCTCTCCCCGGAGCAGTAGGCGCTGCGCTCCAGCTGGGTGTGCAGCATCACGGCGCCCTTCTGGCAGCACAGGCAGCAGGTGGGCCGCTTGTCCTGCCCCACCATGGGCTTCTGCAACAGGACGGTCGGGACGTGCGAGTGAGAGAGAGTAAGGCGCACTCGCACTCCACCCCCTCTCTCTCTCTCTCTCTACTCCCTCACATCCCTTTCTCTCTCTCTCTCTTGCTCGCTCTCTCCCTCTCTCGCGCGCGCTCATGGCGCGGGGCTCTCACTCGGCCCGGCCGATTCACACTTTATTTGCCGACGTGCACGAGGCGCCACACCGACGCTCGCCGGTGAGTAGGTCAAACCGCCACACAGAGAGGAGAGACCGAGGGGCGAGGGGAGGAGGGAGGTAGAGCGCCACGGCACGTGTGGGCTACAGCCCACCCCACTGGGCCACTGGGCCTGCTGCGACCCCCCAAGCCGAGCAGCGTGAGCAGCGTCCACGGGCACCAGCACAGCGCCAGTAATACTCTATTTTGGCTTGGAAGTGGGAGAGGGGGTAAGGTGGGGGGGGGGGGGATACACCATCACCACCACGGTCATGGTGTCATTACGCGTTGTCATTACGGCCTATTCTCTTTTCAGAGAGCCTTTCAGCCGCTGGGCATGAATAGAAACCATGGCATAATATAACCCTATTTAACGATAACTGTGATTACAATTGTGTAAAAATTAATTGTTGGCGCAACGTGGCACTCCCGCGCTCGCTCGACGTAAGTACATCGTAACCCGCGCAGTCTCATAAAGCCGTGTTACGCGGATGGAGCTGAAAAAAACAAAACACAAACAACAACTGATTCGACTTACGAGGTACTGGTCGTCCATGCAGTCGATGTGCGGTCCGATGATGGTGAAGTACTTCATCCCCTGTGGCGGCGACGCGTAGGGGATATCCACCGTCACCTGCAACAAGGTGTTACACTTGCACTGTACGGCTGATAGATATAAGTTGAAACTTGATAGAACAATAACATGTGATATTTTAAAATCCGCCAGAAAGTTAGTCCGTACTTTGTCGTTACGGACTTGCCAGGTACGGCCTTTCGGCAAGCTCTCATAGCGCCTGGCAGGTAGGCAACATCTTGCCAGCAGTGCACGCGTGCACTGCGGGTCGGCCTACCCCGAGTCTTGCAGGCGCTCAGCTCCCGTAAGTTCCCAAACAGGCTTCAGGTAAATGCTTTCTTCACGGCGATCCCTTTGTGATTACAATGACGACGGCGAACACAACGGTTTTACATTGACCTCCTTGGGCAAGTTGAAAATTCATATACTACCTCGGTTTCATCCCTGGGTTTTGCCTTTGACAGTAAAAACTCGTGGCACCACACTACCCCCGCCCAGCACTCACACGTTCACTCCACTCTCGAGGGGAGGCGGTGGTGGAAAGAAAGAGGGAGCTGGAGAGGGTAGTAACAGAAAGGGGACTGCGGGCGAAGGGAAGGGGGGGGGGGTCAACGCCGCCTAGAAGACGACGGCGACGACGACGGGGAGTGGGAGCTAATACAGCGCGAAAGTTATTGCTCGTAAATTTGGCTCGTCTTCGCGCATCTTTGTTCCCCCGGCACGTACACGTACAGTATATACCCCCCACAACGTCATACTGGCGCGATTGTTTCGCGTCACACTATAACGCACTGCTGCTGGCAGTGGACGGCAGCGGAGGCAGCTGACGCGGTGGTCACGGTACAAACTGCGGGCGGGGCTTGGCTTGACCTATTTCACAGGTAACGTCACCTACATAACCCAAATTGACTTGCCCCCTCCCTTCTCCTCTCCGGGAGAGCCCTGTCCAGGCGGCGCGGCGGCGGCGCCCCCGCCTGCCCCCGTTGTGCAGGTCCCCCACAACACCCCAGTAGGTCCCCTGTAGGTCCCCTGTAGGTCCCCTGCAGCCTCCCCCTGCAGGTCCCCTAGGGGGGCCCTGCCTCCTGGTCTCCTTTGGCCGTTTTATGGCTCCTGGGGTGGATTTATCGCTACTCACTGCTGTCCAGTCGGGCCCACGGGGTGAGAGCAGCGTGGGGTGTGGCGGTACG
>NW_026267202.1:559377-559968 GCF_000697945.3 Frankliniella occidentalis
GGGGGGGGGGAGAGTCAGCGTGAGGAGCGGAGTCGCGACTGGATACGAAGATCTTTCGTATAGAGAGAACTCTGCAGCTGCACTGAGCAAGTGCACTTTACGACACTTCCCTTTCCTCCACTCTCACCTCGTTACTGCGAAGAACAAAACAAAAACAGGAAACAAAAAAGTAACATAATAACGAAACCCAAAGAGACTCGATGTAAACTGCGGAACCCCACATAAAAAGGAACGCAGACTTCTTTGGCTGCAAGTTCTCCATTCGCATTTCGCATGAGCCGATATTTTTGTCAATTTTGGACATACGCTCCCTTCGACAGTGTGCCCCGCTCTGGGCCCCACTTTGGCATGCCTATACGAGGCTCGAGCCTCGCGTGACTCACCTTGATGTAGTAGCGAATGAAGCCGGGCTTGCTCTCAAAGGAGCAGGGCAGAGACGACTCCGGGAGCTGGAACTTGAAAGGGAACTGGTGGTGGCCCCGGGGCAGGATGGGTACGTTGCCCTCCGGCTTGTCTGCAAACAAATGAGAAGAGAAAAAAAATATGAACGACGCTTTGACGATCGTGCAGCAGGTGGCGGCGCGGCGCCCG
>NW_026267202.1:560601-561399 GCF_000697945.3 Frankliniella occidentalis
GGGGGGCGGGTGTGGGTCCCGCCGTAGTACCAGAGCCGTAGTCAGAGGATCGTAATCTCATTGCTTCGGCTTAGGAATTTAATTTACCCCCCTTCCCCCCTCCTCCCCGCCATCTCTCGCTCGTCATGGGCGTTACTACTCGCCGCGCCTGGGCGTGGCGGGGCGTGGCGTGGCGGGACCGGCTCGGCTTCGCGTTTTGTTTGGATTAGGAAATTAGTTTCGCCGAGAACGCGCGCGCGCGCAACACGGCTTCCCGCCCTCACCCCTCCCCCTCTCCCTCACCCCCATCATCCCCGACGCATCCCCATCATCAAACCCCCTACTATCACCTTTCATTACGGGTTTCACCAATCTGGCCGGGCTCAGCCTCCAGCAACATAACCGCTACCCACCCCTCTCCCCTCGCCCCCTCGCCCCCCCCCCTCTGGCCCTGCTCTAACTAACACATGCGCCCTCTTTTTATTTTTTCCCCACAGCCCAACCCGCGTGACTCAGAACTCTCAGAGAACTGTATTATCCAGCCGAGCTTGCTGTGGGTACACAACACAGTTAGTCCAGAGCAGCAGATCGGAACCAAGTCACCAGTAAAGTCCATGGCCGTTTGCCATTTGGAGTGCGGGCAGGACGGCAGGGCCGGCGCACATTAGCATATTTCAATTATACGAGCGCGGGGGACGGCGGCGCGGCGGCGGCGTCAACCTCTGGCGTCAACGATCAGCCTCCACCGGCCTCCACCTCCGCGCTCCTCCCGCGCCTGACCATCACTCCGTTCTCCTGGGGTCGGAAGTGGAGGGGGGG
>NW_026267202.1:561769-562752 GCF_000697945.3 Frankliniella occidentalis
GGGGGGGGGGACTGGAAAGATACGCAGTTACTACTAAGCACTCGGTGTAAAAGTATGTTGTGATTTTGGGGAAATGCACTCTGTCATCATCGGCCCCCAAGCGTTTTAGATCTAGAACGATCAAATATTCCTCAGCATCCTTCGAAAGGTGATTTTGTTAGCAAGTTTCTCCCCGTATCATAGGGGTGTTGTGGTAGGGTTGTTGCGGGTCGTTAACTAACAAACTAATGGGTTGTAATGGGGTTGTGATGAAATTCAAATGGGGTTGTAATGGGGTTATTATGGGGTGGTTATGGGGTTGTTATGAGGTTGTTATGGGGTTGTTATGGGGTTGTTATGGGGTTTTTATGGGGTTTTTGTAGGGTTGTTGTGGGGTTGTTATAAGGTTGTTATCGGGGTGTGTTCGGGGTGTTACAGGTGTGTTACGGGGGTCCATAGGGTGCGCCGGGTGTGTGCCCGCCGCTCGGCGCCTTTTCCAATCACACTGACGGCAGATGGGAAGCGAGGGGAATAATTATGACGCCAAGCCGAGCCGCGCCGAGGCCTGGCCGGGTGGCGGCCGCGGTTGTTTTGTTTTGTCTGCAGCTTCGGAGCGGGGCTGGGGGCTGGCGGCAACACTCCAATTCAGATTCGCGCACCCTCCCTCCACTACTGCAGTGCTGTCGGCCCGCCAAGCCGCCTGCTGAAGCCACTCTCAGCGCCACAGCACCCCCTCCTCCTCCTATTCTGCCCCCCCGCCCCCTCCAATATAGGACGGCGTTGTGCTCCTATACACCAACACACAGCATAACAGGAGGCACAGAAATAAACGTGAAACAAATTCTCACTCATCGCGCTGCCCTCCTCGCTGTGCTTTGACGAGGATGTCAGAACCACTCGGGCAGCGGGCGCGCCGCCGCGCCGTCGGGGTCGCGGCCCGGAACAGTTTCTATTGTGTGACGGCCCACCCTACCCGCTCACGTCTTAAAGACCTCTCCTTGCTT
>NW_026267202.1:567442-568399 GCF_000697945.3 Frankliniella occidentalis
ATTTCTCCTGCGCCCTCTCCCCTCTGTGCTCTACGCCAGGGAACGCGAGGGAAGCCCGCTGGGGTCAGCATCAGCACTAAGTTCGGCGCGTCCCAAAAGTTTCGCTGACGGTTCGGGTCAGAGTTCATTTTCCATAGCGCGCAATGGAAAGGGGGGAGTGAGAGGGAGGGGAGGAGAGGGGGGGAGGCATGAGAAGTGGAACGGAGGTAAAATAAGTGGGGGGTGTCGACCTGTCATTTTTGATAGTGCGTTAACAGCGAGCGACACAAGTACTTACCTGTAAGCGTTCCACCAGGCATGCACAAGAAAACTCTCCAAGAGTCATGGTGGTTTGCTCCCCCCACCCCTCCCCTCGGAGAAAACTTTCAGAGGGTAAAGGGAGGAAAAGCTCGAGCACAGAGGCTGCTGCATCAGTCAGGAGCGGATAGAGAAAGCTGATAGCGAGGTGGAAACAACTTGGACAGAAAAAGACAAATCTGAGCAGCTCTTATGCTGTCGCCCTCTACGGCCTTGTCTTGTCGGGATGATTACACGACTCGTTCAAGAAAAAGCCATGTCTTGCTTTTGTTTTTGCAACGGGGGCACTACTATGGAAAGGAGGAAAAACGGGTTGGGGTTCTGGAGAAGGAGGGAGGGGAGCACACGGCCGTCTGCGGCTGCGGGGCTCAACCGGCGCGGCACGTGGGAGAGCAACGCATTAGGATTATTGCGCTGCTGGAGAAGTGACTGTTGTGAGAGAGGCAGCCTGCTGGAGCGCGCTGGGGGAGCCTTCGGAGGGAGAGCAGGGAGAGCGTGGGAGAGCGTAGGAGAGCGTAGGAGAGAAGGGAGAGCCTTCTGCGGGAGAGCGCAGGGAGAGCGTGGGCGTGCGAGGTATGGTGGGTGGTAGAGGAAAACGAGAGCTGGGCGAAGTTTGGTAAGATAAATGAAAAAGAGAGTTGCAGGGGTTGGGGGAGGGGG
>NW_026267202.1:568964-572099 GCF_000697945.3 Frankliniella occidentalis
CATTTTTCCCTTTTATTTTTTCAACCGCGCCTCTCGCTTTTACAATATCGTGCCAATAAATTCTCTATTCACACTCCCGGACAAGATAACGTGGCCGTGGTCCGCAAAAAGAGGGGGGAGAGTAAGTAAAGGAAAATCGGGAGCGTGAGCTTTCTTGGTGGGATTTTTAACTTATAGGACAATTAGTTATAATGCCCAAATACGCACCCACATATATATAAAAAAACTGAGTCCTCCTGTAGCACGGTGCTTCTTTCGTAAAATGAAAAACAAAAGAAAAAGAAAACAGACGTTTCCGAAAAAAAACAAAAAAAAAAACAAGACAACAACTTTGGTACAAGCCGCGCGACCCGGGAGGAACAAAGCTTATGGCATTTCCTGGGGCCGAGCGAGGCGGGTGGCGTGGCGGTCGGGAGCAGGCCAGGCCGCGCATACCCAACCGCGGGCACATCTCACAAGCAGGCGGAAGAAAGAGAGAATAAAGAAAATGAGGGGGGAAAGTGATACTGGGGAAAAAATCATGAAAATTGAAAAAAAAAAAAAAACGCAATAAGAAGAGGAAGAGAAAAGAATGAGAGATGGAGTATGAAATACGGAAAGGAGACAGATAACTGTTAAATTCCTGCAAAGCAATACCATGCAGAATTGCGAAGGATTTACTTTGCGATTACAAATCGATGCTTTGTAGCTTGTTAAGCATTTCTGGCATTGCTCCGCAATTGCAAAACATCTCTTTGTGATTACAAAGTAAATGCTTCTTAGTTACAAAAGGATCTTAATCCTTATTCGCAATTCCTGCAAAGCAATGCTTTTCAGGACTTTAACAGCGACGGCGCAAAAGAGATGGTCCAAGAGGATGAAAGGCAGGGGGGACGGGGACACTTGCCCCAGCGCGCTGCGCCACGCACTCTCATACCGACATTCAAAAGCGCAACGGCCTGCAAAACTGGCATGTTGAAACGCCATGTCATCACTTTGTGAGGCTGTTTGCAGGTCTGAGAGCCGGGGAGGAGGCAGTCTCCCCCAGCGTCCGACGGGGCCGCACGGAGAGCCAGTCGGGACACAAAGGGCGGGGGGAGTCAGAGTAAGGGGCAGAGAGAGAGAGAAAGAGAGGAAGAGGGAAGAGCCCCATGTGAACCTAAGAGAAGAAAGAGCCCCTGTGAATCCAAGAGAAGGAATAAGAGCCGCCCTGTGAATCCAAGAGAAGGAAGTGCCCCTGTGAATTTGTGAATCCAAGAGGAGGAAGAGCCCCTGTGAATCCAAGGGTAGGCAGCTCGCTGACTTCGGTGCGGCTGTATTGCCTACCCCCAAGGTACTCCACATGGCTTACTTCTCAATCTGTTTTCATACCTCTCTTCCCCCCTTTCTTGGCCTTTCTTTGTCTTTTTTTGACGACCCGCTCTTTAATCTCGTCGAACATTTTTAGCACCTCTATCGACTTTCCGCTTTTACGACTCGCTCACCTGATCCCCAGATGATGGCCCGGTCGTCGATGAAGTACTGGTCGTCCTTGACGGTCCTTCGGTCCCCGCTGAGGACCACCTTCCACTCTGCATGGGCCTTCCCCCTCAGGACGACGCGGACCGCTGCAATAAAAACGGGAGAAAAGAAAGGGTAATTATTAATCAAACCGAAAAGAAACTTTCGAGCGCCGCCGACTTTGGGACAGTAGCAGCGGCAGTAAGACAGTTTTCATTCAGAATTACATTCCACCGAGCCAATAATAATTCTCGCCTCGTCCAATTAGCCGGCCGTCTCCTCTGAGTCCCGCTCGCTCCCCCAACGCCACCGCCGTGTTCGCGCGCATTCCGTCTCCTTTTAAATGTCTCTCTCTCTCTTTTTCTTTTTGAATACCCAGCGCTTCTCTCCAGCACCGACAACTTTCACATTCCCACGTGGCACCGTAACCAGCAGCAGCGCTCCGGGGCCCGAGGGCTGAGCGAGAGCGAGCGAGCCAACAACAAGGGACCCACTTTGCCTGCTTCTCTCTCTCTCTCTCTCTCTCTCTCTCTCTCTCTCTCACTCTCTCTCTCTCACTCTCTCTCTCTTCTGACGCGGCACGATATGGGGGAAGATAGGCGAGGCCGGGTGAGGCTGGGCGAGGCTGGGCGAGGCTGGGCGAGGCTGGGCGAGGCTGGACGAGGCTGGGCGAGGCCCTTCTCCCACAACACCCACCTGTCCTGCGGGCGTGCCTGCTCGGCAGGGAGCTCCGTGCCCCGGGGCTTTGCTCGGCCGATTCCACTCGAAATCACCGCACCCCTCCCCGCGCGCCCTGCACCTCTCCACTGTCCCTCCCCGCCCGCCCCGCGCACCACTCGTCCTTTCTTCCGTCCGCCCCATCCGCCGGCTTGTCCGTCCGCTTTCCACCCCCGATCCGATCACTCCTAAACGTTTGATTCGATTCCCCAGGAGTTTGGGTCGGCTCGGAAGGTTAAAAAACACAACGAAAGAACCTGATTGCGCAAGCGTGATATTGGTTTTATTCTTTCATCTTTTCATCAGCTCCTCTTTTGTCATGAAATATGAGGATGAGCGATCCTATGTATAGATTAATCGAAATAAGTTGATGCCATTTTAACTAAAGCAACATCTGTTTTTGACAAGTTAACAAAATTACAACCATGAAACAGGCAAGTGACATGTGATTCGCATCTTATTTGTTCTTCTCCCCTCCCTCCTTTCTTCTCACATGCGCTCTGCTCTTCCCTTATTATCCCATCCCTTCCTGTCGCAGCGACTTTATGGCATGGTAATGGGCGTTATTTTAAAGAGACCGTCGCAAACCCTGTCTGGTGAGCGATTGGGACGTGAGGGGAAAAGAGGAGAGGGACTAGGCAGCGCGCGCTTATACCATACGGAAGGGGGTAAAGGAGGTCGAGCAGGGCGCCAGAGCCGTACTCTCAGCCTCAAACTCTAATATACCATGTTAACCCACGAAAATAGGAGGAAAAGGTCAAAGGAGCAAGACGCAAACGTGTTTCAAAACGTTCCCTTTACTTTGCTCCAAATAATTTTCAACCTGCTCAACCTCTTTGAATCTTTGCTTTTTTGGGGGTGTATTCATCACACAGAATCCTCACGACACAGAAAATCACCACACAGAATAGCATTTTCTGTGTCGTGAGGATTCTGTGT
>NW_026267202.1:572269-576217 GCF_000697945.3 Frankliniella occidentalis
TGAATTCTGTGTCGTGAGGATTCTGTGTCATGAGGATTCTGTGTGGTGATTTTCTGTGTCGTGAGGATTCTGTGTGGTGAGAGAAATGATTCTGTGTGGTGATTTTCTGTGTCGTGAAGATTCTGTGTGGTGACGTGATATTTTCTGGGTCGTGATGGAGCAGTGCTTTACCACCTCATGACTCAGAAAATTGCTCCAAAGATGTTTCGGGACTACGTGATGGAGCGAGTGTGTACCGGGTGTTCCAAAAACGGCAGTTCTTTGGGTTGCATATGCTCGTACCTGCAGGCGCTGGGGACGGGCGCGGCCACGTGCCCTCGGTCAGCCAATGGGTAGAAGGTGCCGTGCCATCCCGAATATGAATGTTTTTTCTGATCACTCTCAACAGTAGTGCAGTAAGGCATGTAAAAATACCTTTCACTTCACATTCACTTTCTGTTTAAATTTTTTCTGTTTTTCCCACGGTGGTTCACGGTGTAGATGATGTATACCTGGGAAACCTTTAGCATTAAGATGGTACATCAGGGCACCTTTTACATTCCTTTGCCAGGGATGGTAAGGGTGGTCCTGCATCAGTACCTAGGTACTGCAAAGGTACTTTGGAAAGATCAATACCTAGGTACTGTACCGGTACTTCAGTCCACTACCTAGGTACTTTTAGGTACTTCGTAGGTACTGTTCAGCATATTCCCGTTATGACCTGTTCCCGTCATGCACCTAATATTTTACGTTACCACTCACCAATACCGAGTCCCTTTATTATTAATTTTTAGCAGTGTCGTTATTTAGTTGGCCAATAACAGTGACCGCTCTTTCTCGCTCATGTGAGTGGGTTCATCAAACGTTCCCCTTTCCGCTTGCAAGCAATGCACGGTCAAGGACACGGCCGGTGCTGCACATTGCGCACGTCTTTTGTGCAATGGACCTGTCGTGGCCCCAAAACATGTTGTCTGTAGTCTGAAGGAGGGGACGGGGGTGGGGAGGGGGCGCATTCTGCCGCCCTTTGTCTATTCGGGGAAGATGGTTGACCGGGAGGCCAGCCGGAACGAATTCTCCATACCCTACTCCCTCCTCGACACACACGTGGTGCCAAAACAAAGCCCTCCCGGAAAATATAGTTTGGTGGCGACGAGTATTCTCCTCTTCCATTCGGTGGTCATTGCTTTTAAAGTACTTTGGGAATTACCTACATAAAGACGGTATCGGTATCCTAAAAAGTACCTAGGTAAGGCAAGGTAAGAAAAAAGTACTGTACTACTGTACTACCTAGGTATTAGTCATACTGCCTTTGACCATCAATTTGACATCCAAAATAGTTTATGTTGTTGGCCATGCTAAACCACGTACTATGAATGGTGTTTCTGGCCACTTTTAGCAGTAAACCGGTGTACCGCAATACCTTTCACTTCCCTTTCACCACCAGTTTTGGGCCCAAATTTGTATTGTTTTTGACCACAGTGGTCAGCGGAGTATAAATTGGGTTCCTCGCGCAACCCCAGAAATAAAAAGATAAATCGTAATACCTTTCACTTCCCTTTCACCAGAAATTTGGCAGCGAAAATGGTTTATGTTGTTTGCCATGCCAAACCACGTAGTACGAATTGTGTTTCTGGTCACTTTTAACAGTGGTATACCGCAATACCTTTCACTTCCCTTTCACCAACAGTTTGACATCCAAAATGGTCTTTGTTGTTTGCCATGCCAAACCACGTACTATACATGGTGTTTCTGGTCACTTTCGACAGGAAAGCGGTGTATCGCAATACCTTTCACTTCCCTTTCACCACCAGTTTCGGGCCAAAACTGTTTTGGTTTTCGGCCACAGTGGTCCACGGAGTATAAATGATGTTCCTGGCGAAACCCCAGAAATTAAAAGGTTAAGTGGAATACCTTTCACTTGCCTTTCACCAGCAATTTGACATACAAAATGGTTAAGGTTGTTTGCCATGCTAAACCACGTACTATGAATGGTGTTTCTAGTCACTTTCAAGAGTATAGCGGCGGTATACCGCAATACCTTTCACTTCCCTTTCACCACCAGTTTCAGGCCAAAAATTGTGTCTGTTTGCGTCAGGGTCCACGGAATATATATGATGTTCCTCGTGAACCACTAGAAAGAAAATGTTAATTTGCTGGTGAAAGGGAAGTGAAAGGTATATCAATGTGCTTCCTATTCCTAAGTATCACTGGGAATATTATTCATAGTCTGTGGGCCACCGCAGTAAGAAGCAGAAACAATTTCTGCCCGAAACAAACAGTATAACGGTTTTTTTGCAATACCTCTCACTTTCCTTTCACCACCAGTTTCGGGCCAAAATTGTTATTGTTTTTGCCTACAGTAGTCCGCGGATTAAAAATGATGTTCCTAGCGAAACCCCAGAAATTAAAAGGTAAATTGGAACACCTTTCACTTGCCTTTCACCAGCAATTTGACATCCAAAATAGTTTATGCTGATTGCCATGCTAAACCACGTACTATGAATGGTGTTTCTGGTCACTTTTAGCAGTATACCGGTGTACCGCAATACCTTTCACTTCCCTTTCACCACCAGTTTTGGGCCCAAATTTGTGCTGCTTTTGACCACAGTAGTCAGCGGGGTATAAGTTAAGTTCCTCGCGCAACCCTAGAAATAAAAAGGTAAAACGTAATACATTTCACTTCCCTTTCACCGCCAGTTTCGGGCCAAAATTGTTATTGTTTTTGCCCACAATGGTGCACGTAGTATCAATGATATTCCTGGTGAACCCCAAGAAATAAAAAGATAAATCGGAATACCTTTCACTTCCCTTTCACCACCAGTTGCGGGCCAAATCTTTTTCTGTTTTTGGCCACAGTGGTCCACGGAGTATAAATGATGGTTCTGGCGAACCTCCAGAACTGTGGCCAAAAACATTTTTGGCCCGAAACTGGTGGTGAAAGGGAAGTGAAAGGTATTGCGGTGTACCGCTTTACTGTTAACAAAAGTGACCGGGAAAACAATTTATCGTCCATGGACCAGTGTGGCAACAAGAAAAACATAAGCCATTTTTTATGGTAAATAGCTGCTGAAAGGGATGTGAAAGGTGTCGTGATGTACCATCTTAACGCTAAAGGTTTACGAGATACACCGTGGGAAAAATAGAAACAATTTCGGCTTGAAACGGGAGGTAAATGTGATGTGAAAGGTATCCCGCGAAGGACGTGGCTCGAACCCGAAGGGTCGAAAGAGCCCGCGGGGCGCGAGGAACCGCGGGCTCGCTTGACACTCTCAGGTGAATGAGGCACCATGTGGGGTACGCAACGCATGTAAACATATCTAGGGCCCTCGCGAGTACACCCCCTACCCGTTCTTAAGAGCCCTAAAGTTTCCTTTTCCAACAGCGCCTGCGGCCAGCGGGTAGGCAGCCAAACATAACGTCTGGTAGCGGGTGACACACCCAGTACATCCCGCCCCCACCCCACCGCGCGGTCTTGGTGATGAGACATTTTCTGGGAGGAGATTTTCTGTGTCGTGAGGATTCTGTGTGATGAAGTCGAGGCAAACTTATTCTGGGTGGTGAAGCAGCGGCCCCTTAAATTCTGTGTCGTGAGGATTCTGTGTGATGAAGCCCTACCCTTTTTTGCTGCTGTGTCTGCCAGCCGTTTAAAGTCCCGTTCTCTCTCTCTCTCTCTCTCTCTCTCTCTCTCTCACACACACAAGTATGTGCGCGCTAGCTCACATACAATAGCGCACAAAAACTTTGAGCATGTGTGCCAACGGACTGGTTAGATAACCGGAAGAGAACAGGATACGCTGCTGGACCTGTTGTGTAACAAGCGAGCGGGAGAGGGCCTAGCCTCCAGGCGAACCTCTTGGGCGAGAGGCATCCCCGAGGTCATCATGGTGACCAACAAACACTCTCATTTCCCTATGGATGTGCTATCCGTATGTTATGGAGAATTTTGTGCTAACATATTATGGATCACAA
>NW_026267202.1:576347-577207 GCF_000697945.3 Frankliniella occidentalis
GGATAATTTGTGATCCATAATATGTTAGCACAAAATTCACCGTAAGCGTGTCCATAAGGAAATGAGAGTGAAGACTCCTCATCATGATGGTGAAACGGAACAAATACAGGCAGTTGTGTGAGATACTATTAGTTAGTGAATTGCACAAATCATACGTTTTTCATTGTTTTAACTCAAAGGAAAAGCTGTGACAACTGTGTCACGTATAGAAACGAGTTTGACGGATTGATTCAAATGGCAGACGAGCGCATTTGATGACCGAAAAAAAGCGGGAAAAGTAGCCCGGCTGTCAAGAAAATAAATGTATGTAAAGCTGGACACGTCAATCATTCTTTTTTTCAGGGCCATTTATGTCCAACACCCCACACTGATCTGTAGCGTAGATGTGATTGCAAAGCGTGATTGTCAGCATGTTGCTGGGGCGGGGTTAGTAGCCAAACCCAATGTCTTCTCTGCTACAGAGTAACACTGAAAAAATATTTTCGTAGATGTACATCTTCGCACTCTTGATTGTCAATGGTTTTCAAGTTGATACGCGCAGGGCTTGTAAAATTACTATTTGAAATTGTAAATTTTCCACACCTTTCATGGAAAATTTTCCTCTACCCGGTTCAACAATAATTTCTCACATTGATAAACGTTACACCCAATACAATTTTCCATTGGGCGGCGGTGCCGTGGCATGGGGGAGTTCTCTCGTCGTGATAAATGGCGTTGATGACGAGCTGAAATCATATCAGGCGGCTTCCCTTCACGCCGAGGCGCCGCCGCCACCGAGGGGGTGACAGTTGTAGAGGGCGTCAAGTGGATAGGCCCTCGGGATATGGAGCACTGTCATGAGCAGGGGGCGAGGGCGGCGG
>NW_026267202.1:577608-578947 GCF_000697945.3 Frankliniella occidentalis
ACGCCGCCCTCTCTAATGGGAACGCGTGGAACAAACCGCGACGGAGCGAAGAGAGGAAGCGCGGGAAAGTTTGAAGTGGATTTTCCCTTTAAAAAAAATATATTCTAGGGCAAAAAGTAGTGCTGTAAAACCGAGAGTGTGAACATCGCATGTGCGTTTAAGGCCGGCAGCGAAAGGAAATTAGCAGGATTTTCTAACGCGTGTGTGAGCGAGTGGACCCCGGGGCCGCCGGTGGCCTTCTCTCACTTACTGGTAAATTCATGCAAAACAATGCTTTGCAGAGTTGCAAAGAAATGAAGATCCTTTGCAACCACTATACGAAGCATTTACTCTGCAATTACAAAGTCGTGATTTGCAAATGGAAAGCGATGATTTGCAGCATGTAAAGGCATTGCTGGAACTGCTTAAGGATCTTAATGCTTTTCAGTTCTGCAAAACATTGCTTGGCAGGAATTTAACAGTGAGTGAGAGAAGGAAGAAAGCGCGAGCGTTCTTTGGGACCGACCCCGCTGGGCTCTGCCTGCGTCGACGACTCTCGCAAGGGTGGGACTCAAAGACAGGGGGATGTGTTTCGCTAGCCCCTCTCTTGCTTGCTCACTCCCTCCCTCGCTCGCTCGCTCCTCCGCTCGCTCGCTCCTCCCGCTCGCCAACAAGCACACTCACACAACACACACATGCGCGCACCACCAAAGGGGCCGCCCACTTCCGAACCTGAACAAACACATAAACCCCGCGCGCCACGCGCGCATGCACCACCGAAAAGCGCAAAAAAAAAAAAACAAAAAAAAAACGAGGCCGACAATAATAACAACAACAACAGAAACAAAAACAAAGACGGCGGCTGGAAAAACAAACTTAAGGAGCCAAAGCGAGTGGGCCGGGAGGAGGGAGGGATAGGGGGGGTTGGGGGAAAAAGAGGGAGAGAGAGGGAGGTTGACAAACAGCAACACGGCCTGGTTCCTGTCATGGGATGGGTCTGCTATGGTTCTTGTCTGCCGCGCTATGCCGCCGCTGGCTAGGAAAAGAAAATATTGCAAAACTTAAAAATTGTGTTTTTCACAATTTTTTCTTGTCGTGTACACCTATTTTCATTATCTTTTAATGCGCCTTCCGGTGCGCGCGTCCAGGGCGGCAGGCAAAGTTGTTTCGGAAAGCTGCTGTCCTGTCGTCTCCCGTCTCTCAGCATGCCGCCGCTCTCTTCTACTGATCATAAATATTTTAGTTTGCAAAACACATTCCTGGCGCGCCTGTCCGTAATGAGACGAGCGCTGGAGCTGAAACTGACTGAGAGAGAGGGAGAGGGAGAGAGAGAGAGAGAGGGGGAGAGAGAGAGAGAGAG
>NW_026267202.1:579017-579349 GCF_000697945.3 Frankliniella occidentalis
GAGAGAGAGAGTAAAATACGCCCACAGAGGGGGGCAAACAAGAGCGTCCACAGCGGCCGCTCGGCCTTACCCTTGGACTCTGAGATTGATACCATTGAGCCGACGAATTTTACTTTGGTGGAGAAGACGAGGGAGACTGCACGGAAGATGCTGTCCACCCCTTCCCCCCCCCTCAAATTCCCTCCGCCTCTTGGCTAACCGCCTCTATTGCTTTTCCGTCAGCATTGGGCAGTTGGAGGCGATCCAAACGAAATAGAGCTCTCTCTCTCTCTCTCTCTGTGTAAAGAAAGGGGTGTACCAGATCACCGAAGTCCCGAAGTTGTACATTGTAC
>NW_026267202.1:580336-580864 GCF_000697945.3 Frankliniella occidentalis
AAAGACGTGTCAATGCGACGACCGGGAGATGACGCCCCGCACACATGCAAAGGCATCGACCGAAAGGCCACGCCGACACACGAGCCCCCACGTTGCGCCGATAATCGATCACCTGGGACTGCCAGAGGGAGCGCCTGGGCCGAGCACGTGCGCATCGATCCACGCACACGATCGAACGCATGGTGGGGGGAGAAATCACAGGGGTGGGGGGGTGACATACCGCAGGTCGAGGGGGTGGCGCCGAAAGAAAAAAGGGCGGAGCCACCAACGACATGCACTTCCTACACGCACCGACTGCAGACGGGCCGCCAGTCAGTCAGTCGATCAGCCAGCTCCCGTGTAAAGTGTCGGAACTCCCAGCCTCACGCGCGTATCGCTTCCCGTCAAAGTCTTGACCCGCGTGTGTTCGCGTGTGCGTGTGTGTGTGTGTGTAACATTTTTGCGGATATTTCCACGTAATCTAGGTAAGACTGTTTTTTAAGTATTCTTTCACAACTTGAAATAAATAATTAAATTGTGACGACAAAG
>NW_026267202.1:580914-581855 GCF_000697945.3 Frankliniella occidentalis
CGCGCGAGACCCGCCGCCGCCGCGAGAGCCGGCGCGAGAGAGCCGCCGCGAGAGAGCCGCCGCCGCGAGAGAGAGAGCCGCCGCGAGAGAGAGCCGCCGCGAGAGAGAGCCTTACGCCGCTGGAAATGGTGACTTTACATTTCTTAAACGTGGAGCAGTATTTAGTGGCCGAGATAGTGTCGTCAAGCTGTGGTGGCGACACCCTACTGTGTCACTATGTCCTCTTAAAGCTGATTGATTGGTATATGGACGGACATCCAGGTCCGGTGGATGACGGCTGTGTTATCACATCGATGGCACATATTGCCTACGACTCGGACGTGCAGGCCAGCCTGACGATTCACCTCGACGCGCAGCCAACGGTCGAGGCTAAAGAAAATCTGAAAGAAATATTCTGCATGTATTTCGAGCTATGGTGTACGCGACGCAGCAACGGCAGGGGGACAGCTCGAACCGAGGAATAGAATTTCCCAGTTCCATATCTCTGCCCGCGTGTTTAGACTGAGGCGAGGCGAGGGCGGGCATGAATGCCATGGTGTCTGGGCGCAGCATCATCACACGGTGTCAAGTACCGTGGAAGTGCGTATGTGGGGCCCCAAGGAGGGGCCCAGGGGGGCCCCAGAGCAAGGCGACCAGTCAGTCAGTCAGTCGGACAGCTCGGAGATCATGAAGTCGCACGTCGTAGCAGCTCTGCTGGTGGCAGCAGCGCTCCTCAACACATCCCTGGCCGCCGCCCCGGCCGCCGCCCCGGTCCCCGCCCCGGCCGATGCCCATGACACTTCCCAGAAATACGGTAAGTGACAGTGTCTTTGCGCGAGTGTAAAACTGTGAATCGGCTGTGATTTTTTTTTTATGGTGCTGGGATGGGGCGGGGCACGGCGGGGTACGAGTCCCCCGCGGCGCGCGCGCGCGCGCACGTGTGTGTGTATGCGTTGCAGGTG
>NW_026267202.1:583513-584633 GCF_000697945.3 Frankliniella occidentalis
CAGAATTAAATTTAAAAAAAAAATCAACACACAAAACGGACAGAAAAAAAAAAACCTCACACACACACACACACGCGTTAAAAGCTATTTTGTTCATTATTCGGGCACGACAACGCCGTCCAAAACATTGTCGTTAACAACACTGTAAACAATGCGGCCAAATATGTCCGTGTGCCGAAATGCAAGCTCTAGAACCATGTCGTGCCAAGGCTGCACGGCCGTACTCATACTATCTGCACTTTTGAGGTTAGACTTAACAAAAAACTGGGCCTCATGCTCGTTGGCAAAGTGGCCGTAACCACTCGATATGGCTGCAGACGCCATATTCTTCAAACAGTAGTGGAAGTAACGCACAAAATCGTCTGATGCACACCACCTGCCCAGCTCGCACACCTTTGACATTATCATAGGACGCATTTCTTGCAATAGTCGCCACGTAGACGCCCCGAGAATCACATAGTTTTTGTCATCAATAAACAGTCGGATGGCTGGCCCCACTTCCGTAATATTAATACACTTTGCTTCACACATGCCCTCCTTTTTGGCCACATGGATGGAAGGAGACTCACTTGAAATATAGGCTGCAACTCTGTCGTTGAACGCGCTGTCATACACCAGCTTTTCAAAGACGTCTGAAGGCACAAGAACACCAGAGCGGAACTTGGTGTTTTCGATGTAAACCTGCACACTTAGTTTGCGGGTTGCATCCAGCCCCACACACAGCCTCTTGGTTCTGGACGGATTGAGGTCGTAGGCCCGGTCCAGAATCATCCGCGCACTTGATGAGCGGTCCGACGGGGGCACGTTCGTGAAGGCCCGGTCGAGCAGCAAGTCTCTCGTGGCCGCGAGCACTGGGGCCTGGCCGACGGCGGCGTGGGTCCGGGAGTCCATCTTAGCCGAGCGGCCTGGAAAATACAAAAAAAAAAAAAAGGAAAGAAATTAGAAAACACATCAAAAAGACAGAGTCGCGTGAGTGTGGTGGGAGCGTGCTTACGGTAGCGGGCGCGTCCTGGCGGGGCGGGGGTGCGTGAGGGAGTGACTCGCCGAGAGGTGCCGTGTGCGCGCTTCGATATTCGATATCGACCCGCCGGGCGCCGCGGCCGGCGCGCGTGCGCGCTAG
>NW_026267202.1:585258-588797 GCF_000697945.3 Frankliniella occidentalis
GCAATGGTACTTACGATTTTTAGCTGTGGAGCGACAGGCTCTGCACCACATATCAGTTTGACAATGGTCTGCCTCATTTCGCAGACCACGTTCATGCCGAATGGGGTGCAAATCTCGTGCAAGAAATTACAGCCCCGCCCCTTAAGGGGCGGTTTTGGGCTCACGAGGCGGCACGAATCGCATGTGGTATGCATATATGCCGGGTCTGGAGAGTATGAGGAGAAAAAGTCCACGCCGTCTACACTCTTGTGCTTTTGCATCGGGTCACAGGCCCTCCATTGGTACGGCACTTTCCGTCGTCTGGTGTCGTAGGGCGACGTCCACTGCAGGCACTCCAGGCTCTCAAAGGAGTTTTTCTCGGATTTGTCAAAGTATTCTGCCATCCACGGGCTAAAGTAGGACATGTCCAGCTCTACCACTACCCTCTTAATTTTGTTCATATAAGGAATGAAAAAATTGGACAACAGATTATTGGTTAAGGACATTTCGTTATCCAAATCCGTCATATATGCGAGGATAGGGGGAGCATTGAACGTGGCCTTTCTCCATTTGTCTGTCACACGGTCCAGGCTCGTCACGGAGGTGGCGCATGTGGCCGCCAGCTCGCTGAGGCTGAACCGTCGCACCTGCACACACACATTTATTTTGTTGAAAATACGCCGATATTCTCCATCACATTATTATTATTCTTTCGTGTGCTTACCTTGGATCGAATCCCCAGCAATTCCTGTAGCATCCATTTCTGGAATATGACGGGCGTAGGCGTTAGGTGTATCCGTTCGACGATGTCCAGCTGGCGTAGCCACGTCCACGTGTCCGAATTCAACACGATGCCCGGCGGATACCACATCACGAGCTCAAGTCTTGAAATCCGAGGGCACGAATGCACCCTCTCGCGCATAAACTTGGATGTCCACGCCAGGTTGGTGACTTCCCTGGCAGGCAGGTACGCCAGCAGATACGTCATCACCTCGGCCATGACACACTCGGCTTGGTTCGGCATGGTGAAGCAGGCTGCGCGGTGTTGACGGTAATACTGGCTGTCGCGTGTCGTACCGTGTAAGTCTCAGGTAAATTTTGTAAGTCACCCCCTCCCTTCCCCGATCGGTGTGTCGGCACGCTGCTTTTAAGCCTATGCGATACATTTGGCTGCCTTGCACCAATTACGTCCTCGTCTTCCCCGGCCCTTTACCCCCACCTTTTCCATTTCCGCCAATCAAATTGGTGATTGACTTTGTTCAACCCCTAAAGGGATGATCGGGGCGTCATTCGATTCATTTGCATGCCCCCCCCCCCTCCTCCCCTGCGTGTGCGGCGCGCGTGGCCTGCCGTGCTCTGCGCCGCGTGTGGCCTGCCGCCGCCGGGCTGGGCTGCCTTCTTCTCCCCTAAGGAGTGATTGTCAGCACCTCACCCTAACGCCTTTGTTCCCCACATATGCGTAGAGTGCGGCGTCATTCGATTCATTTGCATCTTGTCTGGGGCAGTAGCCGCGGTCCGCATGTTGGGCGGAAAAATAAAATAAATGTCGTTGCGATGTTTCTCCATGTTTCTTTAGAACTCCTTTCCGCTCTTTATTCTTCAGACGGGAGGTGCGAATGACGATTGCACCACGAGGCAAAGTAGATTTCAAATGCTTCTCTCACGTATTCCTTCAGGTCTTGCGTGGGCTGTTTATCCACGAACTGTTGCAAGCTCGCTTGTAGATCTGAGTCGTACATGGAATGCGCAATCGTATTTAGGGTGCTGCCATAGTAGTCACCTCGCCGGCCGGCTAAATACCACTCGGTTAACTTCAGAAGTGCGTAGTGGCACAGCCAACCCCTACCCCCACACCGATCCCGGGTATCCAGTGCTGCTCCGTATTGTTGCCGAAATAAACCTTCGCGTGCGTGCATTTGTCTGTCCACTTCCGAAAGCATTCCGTCCGTGCTCGGTAAGATGTTTCTGCGCCAAACGCCACCGACAAACTAAAGCTCTAGACATTTCTCCAACGCGTTGCTTCCACATTTTTCTCCGCGGGCTTACTCGGACACGACTTAAAGGATCGTCGTTGTTGCCACATTTCATATTGCCAATATTGATCTGCCACTCCGCCCACCCCTCGCAAAATGCAGGTTGCAACTTGTCAATGCGCGTCCAACCTTCGTCTGCCGCCCTCGCTTCACCCCTCCTCATTGTGCACCCTCCCCCACCCCTCGGCGCGTCGCGGTCCACTGCGTCGCGGAGGATGGGGTGCGGCCGGCGTGGCGGGCGTGGCGGGAGACGTAGTCGCAAAAAATGCTCAATGCACATAAATATTTGCGCATTAATTATTACTTCATTTTTATTTTTACAAACTTATAAATTGTTTTATTTTATTCTGTTTAACTCTGCATCGTTTTCACATATGCGCCATGCGTGCACCCTTCCACACCCCTCCCCTCCCCGCCGGCCGGCACCCTCCGCGGCCTCCCCTCCTTGTGATTTCTCCCCCCACCATGCGTTCGATCGTGTGCGTGGATCGATGCGCACGTGCTCGGCCCCGGCGCTCCCTCTGGCAATCCCAGGTGATCGATTATCGGCACAACGTGGGGGCTCGTGTGTCGGCGTGGCCTTTCGGTCGATGCCTTTGCATGTGTGCGGGGCGTCATCTCCCGGTCGTCGCATTGACACTTCTTTTTTTTGCCCCATGCAGGTTAATTGATTCATTCGATTCGTAAGTTTCTATGGTCGCTGCCCGATTTTTACCCCTTGCCCGCTGGGTGGCAAGGGCGTGCGTGCCCGTGAGCGCCCTGCAGCGAAACATTTGCATTTTCAATCAATGACGTGTACCCGGTCATTCATTCGGCCCGCCCGGTCGGCCGGGTGCAGCGCGGGGTGCATGCCCGCCCCATGTGTGCAGCTCGTCACCTCCCGGTCGCCGCATTGAGACCCCTGCTGATTGATTGATTGATTTCTTGGATTCAAAAGCTTCGTCGGCTGCTGTTCGATTTTCACCCTTGCGCGTTGGGTGGCAAGGGCGTGCGTGCGTACCCCGATTCATTTGCATCTTAAGACGATTAATTCATTGATTGTTAATGATTAATTTTTTACCCTTGCGGGTTGTTTGCGATCACTCCCCCCCCCCGCGCCTGCTCGTTAGTGACATTCGTTCGAGTGAACATCTGGCCGGTCGATTTTTATGGCGTAGCGTGGGAACGGTGTGGGGCGTAAGCGCTGTCGTGGGCGTAAGCGCTGGCGTGGGCGTACCTGCGGCATATGGCGTAAGCGCTGGCGCGGGCGTACCTGCGGCATATGGCGTAAGCGCTGGCGCGGGCGTACCTGCGGCATAAAGCGTAAGCGCTGGCGCGGGCCTACCTGCGGCATAGGGCGTATGCGCGGGCGTACCTGTGGCATTGGGCGTAAGCTCTCGGGCGTACCTGTGGCTAGGGCGTAAGCGCGGGCGTACCTGTGGCATATGGCGTAAGCGCGGGCGCGGGCGTACCTGTGGCTAGGGCGTAAGCGCGGGCGTACCTGTGGCATATGGCGTAAGCGCGGGCGCGGGCGTACCTGTGGCTAGG
>NW_026267202.1:590692-591373 GCF_000697945.3 Frankliniella occidentalis
CCCTCCCCTCCCTGCCTCCGCCCCTTGTCCGCCCGCCATCCCGTTTGGACAAGGCGCGGTCAAATGGTGCGCTCTCAGGATATAAACTAATGGCCCAATAAATGGGCCGGCCCCAGCCGTGTGTGTCCCACCGGGCCCGCCCCGCCCCTCCGGCCGCCCAGGGCAGGACCCTCTCGGGGAGGCGGCCCGGAGGCGACCACCGCTCACCGCCACTCTCCGGGACACAGGCAAGTACAACCTCACGGTGGAGTTTCCTTACGAGCACAATTTTCGACAATGTAGCCAGAGAAAAGGCAAAAATCGAGTTTCCTCCGCAACAAGCACTGAAAACCTTTGAGTGAGAAGTCGTGCTCAAAATGAGTGAGACAATTTTGCGAGTGTATTAAGATTGTCCGACCCATTTTTCTCCAAACTGGCGATATATCCAAAATCCCCAAAAGTGCTGTCCGACCAATTTTTCTCCGACCTATTCGATATGCTGAAATTTGGGAAAACGTTTCTCCTGCAGTTATACATTACCGCACGTTTGGTTTTCCTACATCAGGGGGCCGTAGCGCCTAACGGGCATTGCAGATAGGCAACACGAACGCCTGCGTGCGGTACAGCATACCCACGACGACTGGCGGGTTCGCCTACCCCAGGTGGGGGTACGGGCAGTGCGGCAGTGTGGCACTAAGCTTT
>NW_026267202.1:592988-598058 GCF_000697945.3 Frankliniella occidentalis
CCCCGGCCCCTCTCCAGCGCCTTCAGCGAAACGCAAAACCACCCAGTCAGTACGGCGCGGGAGAGAGCCGAGCAGGAGCGTAATGGGAAAAGTTAGAGCATAGCGGCTCGCTGACGAGCGGAGTAACAGAGTGGCGGGGCGCGGAACTCAAACTGTCCCCGTCACCTTCCCACTGCTGGCTGCTTAACAAGCCGGGTACAAGCGACCACCCGCGCCGGGTAAACTCTGCGCGCTGACATTGCCATAAACTTAAAAGGAAGCTCGGGAATGTCAAATGCAAATTTTCGATTCCTTACAATATCTTTACCCAATAAGTTTTTTTTTAGGGGGAAGGGGGAAGATGCTTAGGTGAGTGCTGCCGCGATGTTCGTGATCCCTTTGCCTTGAAAGGTTCCTCAAACTCTCACACTTTTGTTGGCACAAACAGTTGAAAAGCGCCAAAGAGCAAATTCTATTACTCATGAATAACATTTTAATGTACAACCGGCCCCCATCTCCTGCTGGCCCGCCCATAGCAGCGAGATAAGTTTCCGCTGCTCTGCAGGGCCGGACAGCAGCAGCAGCAGCGGTAGGCGCCACAGGTTGCTGACTAGACTAGGCCGCCGGCGGGACGAGGCGTGGCGCGGCGTGGCGGGGCGTGGCGGGGCGTGGCGGGGCGTGGCGGGGCGTGGCGGAGCATGGCGGAGCGTGGCGAAGCGTGGCGGGGCGTGGTCGGAGCGGTGTGGTAACAAGGCGCTCTATTTTTCCCGGTTCAGGCGGTCGGATTTACGTCCTCTTAGGTCACGGCGGGAGAGGCGCGTGTAAGCTGCGTCCGCGACAGGCGCAAGTGGCCGTGCGACAGCCAATTTTTGCCTGTCGAATAAGGAAAGAAAACCTTGTCGGCGTGGTCAAAAGATTTGGTTAAAAAATTGCTCCCCAGTGAAAGCACGGTGCAATTTCACACCACTGTGGTAATCTTTTAGCAAAATTTTCCGCAACGTATAGAGACAGTGAACTTTCACCGTGTCTCATTAACTTACGGAGCAGCTTACGCTGAAATATCCACCGTAAGCTTGTCTTAGTGGGAGAGAGAAAGGGAGAGGAAGAGGGAGGGGGAGGTGATCAAAGCGCTCCGGCCCCCGTCACGGTGACTGATGATCACCGCCGCCGACTTGACGTGTTGACACAAACCATAACTCATCGAACAGGCGCCACTTCGAGTCGCGCCTCGGCGTTCTCCTGGCAAGACAGGTGTGGGCGTTAGCGTGGGAGAGAGAGAGCGAGGGAAAGAGAGGGTGAGGGTGAAAGAGGGAGGGAGCCAGAGAGAGAGAGAAAGAGAGAGAGAGAGAGAGAGAGAGAGAGAGAGAGAGAGAGAGAGAGAGAGATGACGGTGGAGGGGCAGAGACTGTGCGTCCACTGAGATAGTTTTACAACTATGCTCAGGGAAAAGGTACAGCACATATTAAACTGATCCGCCTCTGGAGGTATATAATTTAAAATTCTTAAACGTTCGAACCATTTCCCAGTATGAACTCAAACTTACTAAGTCATTTGTCACCCTTTCAAACGCTCCCCCTTGCCTTGCACAATGCACACTTAAGGTGAGCCAAAAGTCATGATCCGAGGGAGTTGCTACGGCCACTGCTGTATAGTGTGTCTGTAACGCAAGCAGCAGCCGGCGCCAGCTCCCGAGTTCGATAACGTTTGATGTCGCGTCGGATGGGAGGAGGAGGAGGAGGGGGAGGAGGAGGAGGAGGAGGAGGAGGAGGAGGAGGAGGAGGAGGAGGAGGAGGAGGAGGGAGGAAGAGGGGGAGTGGGCGAGGAGATGTGGGAGAAGAGAGTGGGAAGAGAGAGGGTAGGATTTGGCCCCGGCGGTCGAATTACTTTTCCTTAGTTTGGCAGCACACAGTCGGCGAAGGAGGAGGAATAACTTCAAAGAAGGAGCGGCAGCGCGCCTGATTGGCGTTGGATGTGAGGGAGAGGGAGAGAGGGAGACAGACAGACAGACAGACAGACAGACAGACAGGCAGACAGACAGACAGACAGACAGAGAAGCTCAACATTAAGAGTTATAGGGCAGAGCAAAGGAAAAAAAGTGAATGAATGAGTCAGAAGAGAAGAAGGTTTCAAAGGGAAATAAGGATCAGAATGAGTTAAGAAGATCAAAAAGAGAACCCAACGGTCTGGTCACTGTCCCGGCCTGTCTGTCAGCCTATCGCAGACCATCGCAGCGGCAAAGTGTCTAAAATGAATGTAAAATGGAGAGGGGATGAGGGACTGTGGTGTGGCACAGAGACTCGAGCAAGAGCGAGAGGGCGAGAGGGACTGGGCGAGAAAGAGACTCGGGCAAGAGCGAGCAAAACTCGGGCGAGAGTGCGAGCGGTACTCGCGCAAGAGCGAGCGAGACTCGGCAGCGGAAAGAGCGAGAGAGACTCTGGTGGCGCCACGCGAAGAACGCTTTAACCGGCTTTAACCTAATTCCCTTTTGGTACAAAAGTAATCCGCGGGCTCGGGCCGCAGCTGTGAAGTGAGACAGCAAGAGAATTATAAAAGAGGAGACAGATAGACAGACAGACCGACAGGTGCGGGTCTATCCGCCAGCCGCGCCAGCACGGATTTGTTTATTGTCAGTGGAACTGCGCGGCGCAGTTATGGGGTTAACACCCCAAACCCCCCTCCCCGCCGTGTTCTTGCTGGCTTGGCTGGCTCGCCGTTAATCCCCGAGGGAGGAACATCCATCGGACCTCATCAATACAGCTGCGCTATAATCTACCCCCCTCTCCCCTCTCCCCTCTCCACGCTTTCTCCCGCTCCCCATTCACTTTCACATCCACCCAGCTAGACAGAATTAAAAGGAAAAAAATCTGATGACCTGTTTTTACATCCTCACATGGGGGGGGGGTGTTCATGAGAGGAGTCAGCAGACACTGTAGTTCATTTGGCAATGACACCAATACCAATTTTGGCAATGCCACTGGGTTGGCAATGGGACATTTTTAAGGTCGCTACAGTGGCAATGAGACACTCATTGCCACCCCAGTGGCAATGAAGCCATTGCCACTCACTTGGCAATGACGAAGAGACAAACAAATAACAGTGAAATCATTGAAAATAATCTCCAAATTATTGTCATTTTGTTCATTGCCATACCCTTGGCGATGGAGTTCATTGCCAAATTTGGCATTGACGCCAATGCCAAATTTGGCCTTGAAGTCAATGCCAAATTTGGCAATGACTTCAATGCCACATTTGGCAATGAAACTCCATTGCCAGCATACTGGCAATGAACTCCATCACCAACGGTTTGGCAATGAACAAAATGACAGTAATTTGGAGATTTTTTTGAATGGTTTCTCTGTTATTTGTTTGGCTGTTTGTCATTGCCAGGGTATGGCAATGGCTTCATTGCCACTGGGTTGGCAATGAGTGGCTCATTGCCACTGTAGCGACCTTAAAAATGTCCCATTGCCAATGCGTTTGGTATTGAATTCAATACCAAAAAGGCGCTTCATTGCCAGCCCAGTGGCAATGAGGCCGACTTCATTGCCAAGAAATGGCAATGATCATTGCCAAACAAAAAACAGTGGAGCCAAAGCTTATCTCAATACCCTCTTCCCCCCTCCTCCCCTCACACTAGATCTATCTTCCCCACTTCCCTCTCCCTACTCCCCCCTCTCCCGATGAGTCGGCCACTTGTTAGCATTAGACAACCGGGTCAATATCGGATTCCGGTCGGCTTTGTTTGCCTCTGTACTTCGCCCCCTTCCCCTTAACCCCTTATCCTGCCCGCCCTCACGTTGGACCCCACTCTCGGCTCCAGGCGATCTTTCAAGGGCTCCTCCAGTTGGCGTCTTTAGGTGCCCCTGTACAAGCTCATTCCAAGACACCTTGCGGATCCATCTCGAAGAGCATCTACTCCCCGCTCTCCTAGTATAGTCAAATCCACGTTTGAACTTAGTTTAGTTATACAGTTTGGGAGACTCGCGACTAAAATATGGATTATATGTGAAAATATGTATACTATTCGGCCAGAACACACTCAAGTAGTTTTCTCCAGCAGGCCCACGGACATTTTGAAAAGAATTTTCCGTAAACTTTCAACGTAGACTGGTTTACGGATTTTTCGGTTTGGATTCAAGCGTATAATTAACTGAGTCCGTGTCCTCTGGAGGCTCCAGTGGTCCGACCCGACTGGATCCGACCGTGCCGACTGTCGAGATCTCGACCTGACTCGGCTCTCGCGCTGGGATGCTGGGTCCACAGCGCACGCCGGCCGCAGTCGGGCGGAGAATCGAGCTGTCAAGACGGTGCAGGCGTGTTTGGCAAAGGCTTTGCGGCTCGGATACACTCTCAGACAAAAATGTTTTTCCCCCTCTCTCCATACCTCTCCAATCATCTCCACTCCCTTTCTCTCCGTGTATTTGGCAGAGTCTATCTCTCTCTCTCTCTCTCTCTCTCTCTCTCTCTCTCTCTCTCTCTCTCTCTCTCTAAAATTTATTTCAATTTCAATTTCAATTTCTCTCTCTCTCCCCTTCCCTCTCCCTGTCTCTCGTGGCGTTCGCCTAGAGGGTGAGTCGAAGCAAAGCAGGGGGAGGGCCGAGTGTGTGTAAGAGAAAAAGAGAGGGGGGGGGTAGCACGCCCGTATGGGTTGTTGTTGTAGAGTGTGGGGGAGGAAACGGTCGGCCGTGTCCAGAAGCGGACTCGTCTGTCTGTCCTTTCCGCCGACAGAGCCGCTCGGAGCTCCACCTCGCACCGCCACCGGCCACCGCCACCGCTTCGCTGACAACTTGGGGCTTTTGAATTCCCCCTTTCTCTATCCTCTGCCTAGCCGCGCTTCTATTCGTGGCGCATGTAGCCTCGCGGAGGGCTCCTCCTGAACCCGTGAGGCCAGGGGGTAGGTGGAGCAGCAGCGGCTGGTTGGCTGCGCGCTCTGCCGAGCCCAACCAACACGCAGAAGAGGGGGAATTCACTGCTGGTAGAATCATTGACACAAAAAACACGACTACCGCAGACTTTCACAGATGAGTGCTACGCCGGGAGGCAGGCACTGGTGTGTCCCTTCGACCCCCTCCACAATCCAATCTGTTGTCC
>NW_026267202.1:602007-607856 GCF_000697945.3 Frankliniella occidentalis
GGGGGTATCGGAGGATCTGGAGGGGACGAGGCACGCAGGTGGATTGATTAGTGTGACAGCAGGTAGGGGTGAGGGGGCCCGAGGGGGGGGGGAGCGGTCGGAAAGTGGATTAGTGAAGCGGGCAGGATAACCAGCGGTGCGTGCGCAAACTATGCCATGTGTGGCGCATGGCGCATGGGAAGAGACACGACTCGATGGCACGCTGCTTCAGCTTTCAATATTCGCGTGCATGTGTGGCGCAAGGGACGTCACCCAGTGCAGACAGCATGTGAGCATAAATATATTGAAAGAGAAGAACGCCCTTTCTGGGGTTCTACTGCGTAGGCTCTGCAGAAACAAGACAAAAAAACAGGAAAGAACAAAGAAATAAAGAAAACCGTCAGCAGATCTCTTGTACCGGATGAGAAGACGCAGGTGCGGGCGGGTTTGCCTACCCAAGGGGCTATGGCGCCTTACGGGCAGAGCGTGTAGGCAAACCCGCTCGCACCTGCGTCTTCTCAGAATCACCCGGTACAGGGTCGAGAGGGATCCTATACTGAAAACTCGTGAAGTGTGCTCGTACTACCGAGAAACACTAGCAGGTGTTCAGCACCACCGTGTGGCACACTTTTGATGAGGAGGAGAGAGTTCCGCTGAACGGGCCGTCGTCGTTATAACTCTTGTCAGAAAGAAGAAAACTGTGCGGATCAAAAGTTTGCTCATTATGGTTTCAGCTGCCTCTCCGCGTTTTCATCGCATGCGCAGCTGAAACAAATATACGTTTGCGGATGCACAATTGCACTGGAAAACCAGGGTGGCCATAATGCCCTTCAAAGGTGCTATTTTTGCCACTTTTAGTCTTTACTGCTGCCTTAACCTTGGCCTTTAGGACACTAGTGGAGTAGCAACCCCCTAAAATTCAGAGAAGCCATCACGAAATAAGATTTATGTTTATTTTTGTTACAGTGTAGCGGTGTGTGGAGGCTGGAGCGTGCAGGGTGGGGATGGGGGGGGGGGGTCGACTCCAGTGAAACAGGAACTTCACCACTCGCCCACCTCCCGTTGCTGCAATAACCGGGAGCGCCATTTAATGAGGCGCAATGGCCCCACCAACTCCCTGGCAGCCACGCCACGACACGCCGCGCCACGGCACGCCACGCCACGCCACGCCACGCCACACCGAGCTTCTCTGCTTTGGTTAGACGCAGCAGGGAGCTGCTTGTTATCGGTTCAGTTCAACGTAAAGTCGCCCCCATAGCAGCCGGAGAGCCAGGGAGAGAGGTAAGGGTGCGGACAAACGGGACCGGGAGGCTTCAGATGGCCCTGCGGGCCTCCTTCTCCTTCTCCCCATGCCGCCCGCCTGCAGGCTTAACCTCTGCCCCTCCCGCACCTGCCAAACGGGCCCGCTGAACCTCTCACCACGATCCCACTGGCGGCAAGCCCTACAAGAAATGCGTCTTCTACAGGATGCGTAGATCAACGGCTACAAAAGTTATTTTATCAACAGAAAATTATATACTCTTGAGTGTAACTAGTACTTTTGTTTTGACAGAAATGTCTTTTAAGATTCTCCCTGAAATGCGTTAATTTTCGGTGCTCTCCGTGATCACAACTAGTTTTGCGGAAGGATGTGAGGATCTTTGCATTTGTGACATATGTAATGTTACCGCTTCATGGGATTTCCCAACTGCTGTAAAAATACCTGCAGATACACCATGATAAACGAGTGGACACCATGATGGAATGGGGTGGTTGGGATTGCAGTGGGGTGACGACGGGCGGGGTGGGGCGGGGTGGGGCGCGGCGGGCGCGGCACCCGACCCGACCCAACTCCAACAGCCCCCGCAGATGATTATTGTATTTGCGCCCTGCCAGGCCGGGCCCCACCCAGGTCACCGAGCCTAAGCCTCTTACACGGCAGCCGGGGTGCCGGGAGGTCTGCCCCGAGGGCGCCCGACGCGCACCAGCCAAGGAGAGCAAGGAAGCGGAGGTAAAAGATCAGCTATCTCGAAGAGCCACATGGAGCATACCCGGCGAATCTGCTCAACCGTGCAGTTCTCCGTGAGCGGCGGAGGGCGGGAGCAGGAGAGAGCTGGATCCTCCGTGCGTAGGGAGGGCATGGCACGTAGCCTATCGTGATAAAACTATCCGAGATACGCCCGAGAATGAAAAATAACATTGATCAAGTGAAGTTCGATTTCTACCAAACGCCATGAAATATTTTTTTCAGCAGATTTGTTAAATATAAGTAAGTAGGCCACAAAATCACAAACATGCACAAAGATAAAATCGAAAAGATTTTTAAAAAGCTTTTGCAACTCAAACGCACCGTAGAGATATGTTTAAAGTTTGTATGGAAAGAAAAAATGACATTACACATAGAGGAACGCACCACCAAAAATAAATGCGAAACTATTTTCACCCTCGTAGAGAAGGGCTCCCTTCGGAGGGGGGAGGCCTCATCTCCCCCAGCCTCCCTCAGTACGGATTAGGGGTCCTCTTGTTCTACACTTCTGTATGTGAACAGTGGCTAGAGCTCGCCTCTGTTCCAACCTATCTGCGGTAGCGGAAGGACAATGGCGCGTCCCGCGTTGCAGCAGGGGTGTGGGACATTTGCAGAGGGAGGATCCCTGCAGCAGGTTCGCCTGCTTGCTCCCTTTCACCTGGCTGCGAAGCCGCTTTGGCCCGCTCGCGGCTGAGTGAAGACCAAACCAACCGCTCACTCGCGGGGTCGGAGCTGACCTCCAGTCCAGACAAACGTGGACTGACAGAGCGAGTTCTAGAACTGCTCTGTGGGGAGTGTGCGCTTGACTTTTGCAAGAGAGAGAGGGAGCACAGAGAGATAGAGCATCCGCTCAAATTGACGAAAGACTCCCCCGGGCCAGCGTGCTGATGCCGAGGCAAAAAGCGATACGGGCTCAAGGGTGCTATAGCATGCGAGGAAAAGATCGAGAAAGTTCTGTGCTTGTAATACCTTTTTAGAACACTTTAGTACGTTTACAAATAAGGGGGTCCTCCGGTATGTCGCAGTGGTATAGCTGTGGATGCATAACTGGACCGCAAAGTGTGCCGTATGGAGAAATGAGCAATATCAATTTACGAAGCATATTACTTCTCCTACTAATGAAGAGTAACAATAAAGAGTAAGTTTCATCAGTTTTGTCTTAGCTACACTGAACATTGTTTCCTTTAGCTGGCTTGTTAATATATGAGGTAGAGTTATTGTAGAGCGTTCGGTAAACTCTTCCTTCAAAGATTTTTTTTTCAAAAGTGCGTTGAAAACAAACGTCGACATAACGCTCCGAGCACCAGGGATAGCATAAGTAGCGAGATCCTAGTCTAATTCCTAGTACCAACGGCGACAGTTGCTGATGAAGCCCGCAGCTGATATCTATTATTCCATTCCTTGTAGATGTGAAAAAAATAGCGTTTGAAAACGTCAACCTTCGTATACGCTACGCGCCGTACCAGGGCTAGCATAATTTGCGAGCCGCTGGCCTAGTTCCTAGTACCGACGACGGCGGGGGGCGGCAGCTGCTGATGAAGCCCCCAGCTGATATCCATCCTATTCCGCCGTAGATGTGAAATTAATATTACCGGCTAACCTGCCTCGACAACTTTGCCCATGCATAGTCGACCTAATTTGCCTGTTACAGGAAAGGTGAGGCGGGGTGCGGGCGTGGGCCTCGACGGCGGGTGACTTGAAAGGGGAGGGAGAAGGGGAGGGGGTCCTGCGGTCGGGAGGAGCCGGGCGGGGTCGCATCAGGCAAGGGTCAAGGAGCTCGGGGCCGGGCGAACCCACCCCGAAGAATGATTGGGCTAAAGGGGTGATTATAGGTTCTGGATCGGGACAGGGATCGGGCTCGGCTCCAGCTTCAGGGGGCGTCGGGACGACTGGGCCGTACCGACCGAGGCCTGCGCTAAGGGATCGGCCAGAAGGAATGTCAGGATTTTTTTTAGATTCGTTCAGCAAATTGACGGGAGCTTGGCGCCTGCCAGGCTCGGGGTAGGCCAACCCGCAGTACATACATGCACCGCAGGCATGATATTGCCTACCTACCAGGCGCTATGAGAGCCTGAATACATACGCTGAACTTACTACTTGCCAGCTTACCTCGTGGTAAACGCCCTTTATTCCGCTTGACGATGTCGCCTCGAACGAGCGCTATCGAATTTTACAAGATAACACAAAATAAGCAAACAAATCTACAGGCCATTTCCAGCGCCCTCCTGTAGTTTGCGCTCCAGGGGTTCCACTGTCCAGAGGAGGTTTGCAGGGGGCGCTGGAATCTTCAATAAAGGCGCGTAGGTGGACACTAAAGGTCGTAGTGGCCAGGTAGGGTCGTCCTGTCCACCTCGCTCCAGCAGAGCATTCGGTCCACATCCACTGTGACGTTTTCCGGGAAGACCCGCCCCCCCAAAAATGTCACGAAACTGTAAATTTAATATACTTGTTTCTTTAAATTAAATTTTTCTTTAAATTTGCATCGTAAATTATAAACATGTGTCAGAAGTACACTGCAAATACATGTGTGCGACAGAATGTTCACACACCTGTAGGTGCGAATGACCATTCTCACACTCGGGGACGGGTACGAATCTCTTTTCGCACGCCTACGTGTGTGTGAATAGTTCATCACACACCTCCAGGTGATTTCCAGAGTATTATTTTTTCTCGCAGCGTCCATCCGACCCGGTGGCGTGCCTGCTCTCTTTCAGCCTCCCTGCTCCACGGCCTCGTTACAGAGAGAGAGAGAGAGAGAGAGAGAGAGAGAGAGAGAGAGAGGCGGTGCCTTGCGTCCCCCTGTTCGCGTGACGGCCCTCGTCCTCCTCGCCGTGACCATCAAGCTCATGATGATGGTTGTCATCCGGGCTGATGGCGCGCGCGCGCATTGTGTGATTAAAATCTCGTTCCCCTCGGGGGGAAATGATGGGATATTCGCGAGGGTAAAAAGAAAAAGCTTATTATTTGTTTTCTTCCCTCTCTCCTGCTCGCGGGATAAACTCGTTCTGGTCTCGTTCTCGTTAACAAAGAAGACACTCGTGCGATTAGTTTGGTATATTTAATTGTAAACTGACTATTGCTGCCACCGTGAAAAGTATTCTCGTGAATTTACGATGAATTTTGTAGTTAATATTTATGTATATGTTGTAAATTTACGACTCTACAAACTTGCTCTTCGCTGAATCACAAATAAGTGCTTGTAATTTGACCAATTTGAATTGTAATTTTACGAGACGGGAAATTTTTCCGGAAAATCTACATCTAATTTTTATTTTACAAGTGTGAACGTTTATTGCAAATTGAGTAATAAAATAAGCTACTCTGCTTCTTACAAATGATGAAACATAAATATAGATTGACGCACAAAAATCTCTCCTAATCGTCAACTTACAATACATGACAGCATGCCGCGGCGTGTATTGTGTGCATACGGCAAAGAGGGCTCGAGAGTTTGTGATGCGTGTGTTGTGTACTCTGGCTCCACCACACTCGGCTCCGCTTCACATCAGCATCACACAAAACACACAATTTACAAAATTATATACATATTCGAGTTCTGATTTCAATGAAAATAACACAACGACGGCAACACAGCGGAGAGAGGCCCCGCTGCCCGGGTGTATGGAGAGTGAGGGAGGCGAGAGAGCAGAGAAGATGGTGGGAGGGGGAGGGGGGGGGTGACACGGTCGACGCGGCGCCATCGCCGTACTGGCTGAAGTAATAGCCGGGGTCCAACGGTCCACTCCGCCCATCATACGGCCGGACCGAATCCAATTACCCGTACAAGAGCGGGGTCCTGTACCGCAGAGTTTTCCACAAGGCGGCCCCTTCCCCCTCCTTCCCCTCTCTCCTCCACACACCCCCT
>NW_026267202.1:608488-610761 GCF_000697945.3 Frankliniella occidentalis
GAGGTGTCGGTTTTCATCCTTTTTATGAGCACACTTTTTTGGAATGGGTCGAAAGTATAGACTCTTTACTTTGCGGTCTCAGTGACAAATTAATTATTAACGAATGTAATGGAACTGCTTCGCTTCCAACATAAAACATTTACAATTTTGATCAAGAAAAAGGGTGTAAAGTTGTGCAGGAAAGTATTTAGATTGCAACGGTACACCAATCGTACAATAATCGTGGGAAAGTTAATCTTTGTCGTGCTCTTTATTAAATCTAATAATCTCCTTTCCACGTAATTTTTCTCTTGATTTTTTGAAAGGAGGCGGAAATGGGGGGAGGGGTATAAGAGAGGAAAGAACAGTGCAGTGCAGGAGCGGAGAAGCCAGTCACCGCAGTCTCAATGTTATTGGAATGCTGGTGCTGGTTTATGCCTAGCCCTTCTAATTATTACCAACGCAGACGGCGTTTTGAACCCTTGTTCAATATCTCTATTATTCCCCATACCCATGCTGCTGTCCTCCCCCCCCCCCTCTCCCTCATCCCGCTCGCTGCCTGCCTGGGGCCCCGGAGAGAGATATCCGGTTGGGTCCAATCTAGCCAACAGGCCGCGCTGTCTGGCTATCCGAGCCTGTCCCGCAGAACCTCTCCACGCCCCGCCTCGTCTCGCCCCGCCCCGCCCCGCCCGGTCGCGCCACGCCCCGTCGCTCCTGGCTGATTCAGTTGGGTTTGGGACTCCACTACTCTGACACGACCTCTTGCCACGACCGTTCTCATATCTTTACTCGACACTGCTGCCCACACCTCTCTACCTTTCGATTCAAATACAGGAAAGAAACTGTTGGGATATCTTCTTTTCTAGCACGCAAATAACGTAGAACTACTGGTTTATTTACAAGATGCATTAGTTAAAGTACATTATTAATACTACATCAAAATTCAGTGCACAGGACTCGCGCTTTCAAAGGGTATACTACAGACAGATTCGTCTCCAAGGCATGGAAACTGTACCGAATGTATAAAAATCACAGTTCTGAGGATTTTTATTGACTGTCAAAAGGATTATATAATGTCTGAAATTTACTGGCACCCGCTTCGTCCTACTTCTGTTTCATCAGTCTGCGTACCAAAATATATGTTTTAACAGTGCTTAAGATGATTATTTCTCGACAGAGACGTGAGTGGTGAGGAGTGGGCCAGTGGGAAAGGGGCCTCAGAAAGCGTGGTGCTTGCGAACTCCCTTCATACCCCCCTCTCCCCTCACTCCCCCCTCTCTAACCGCAGCACGCTCTCCCAAGAGCAGGGTGCTCGACCAGCTTCATCACGCAGATCGTCGTGCACCCCATTTCTACCTTCCGTACATCTATTTATTTTTATAATTTCTTTGTTCTTGTTTTTTTTTTTGGGGGGGGGCGGTGTGTGTGTATATTTTTGTGAATGGAATCATCTTTTTAAAAACGAAATTTAAAATACCCATGGAGATGTGGGTACATGCATATGCCATGGAGACCCCAACTTCGATAAGAATTCCATACTAAAGAAGAAAGCGGATCATTCTGTGTCCAGCTGAAATGCGCTACTAAGCACATTTTATTCAGCTTGAAATTTGCATCTATGTAAGACACAGAAAACAGTCTTTCTTATTAAGTTAGGCACAAATTGTAAGAAAATCGTTTTCTTCCATTTATAGGTTGTGGCAACGCCGTGACTGATGACTCTTGCCTTCTGATTTATTTCTATTCAGAGTATGAACTTGGAACGTATGTACCCTGTGGTTGTTTCGGTCCACCGAAAAGTCTACCGTGCGGACGAAAGTGTTGTTACATCGTGTACGCTACGCTACGCACCGCGCAGTTTGAAGTTTTCGACGGTGTCGAGCAGCACGTGGCCCATGACGGTCTCCCCCGCGTAGTACATCTCGCGGTCCAGCCGGATGTCGAACTCCCTGATGTAATCCATATCAGGGGCTGTCAGACGGGCATAGGGGCGGTGGCCTGAAACACACAACAAAGCACACACAAAATAAAAACCGTTAAGGGAATTATTGTCGGTGGGCTGCGCCAGAGGTGAACCTAAACACACACACACACATTTTTTATTTCGAGTCGTTTTCCTTCCACTGCTGGCGCAGAGCGCGCGGAATATTGTCTGCTGCTCCGTTGTGCCTCGCACACTTTCTCTATACCCCTGGTGACCCTGCGTCACACACAGGGAGCTCTGCGTTGGCTCGGCCAGAGAGGGAGGAACAAAGAGAGAGAGAGAGAGAGAGAGAGAGAGAGAGAGAGAGAGA
>NW_026267202.1:611286-617676 GCF_000697945.3 Frankliniella occidentalis
GGGGCAGGGGTATAGGCCTGTTCGCCACTCTTGCGTCCATTTTTCAAAACTAGAGCTCCCCAGTGAGATAACCGTACCGTCCTCCGTCCTCCGTTCTTCCTCGTGCCCTGCGCCCCCATGTGCCCCCGCGCCCTGCCCGCCTCGTGCTGCGCTGTCGAGTTGTGTGCTCTGCTCACGGCACCGCCGCCCGCCCGCCGCGCGAGAGAAGCTCCACTGGCGGGTGGCTGCGGCGCCCTCCACCCTGACAAATGAAGACAGCGGCAGTATCATGTCCCCCTTCCACTCCTCCCCAGGCCCTCTCGTCTATGGGGCTCTTACTTCCCCTCTGCCCCCCCCCCTCTCTCTCTCTCTCTCTCTCTCTCGCCCACACAACAAGCAGAGCGGCAGCCTCGCATGTCTCACACGCGTGGACCCCTTCGCGGCCTCGTGACCGGGGGGGTCACTCGCCGCACACTGTTTGGAAATAAAACCAGTGCTGACGCGGAAGGTGACACTGGCAAAACATTTACAATGATCATATTTAAAAACTGTACTTTTTAGAATTGCTTATTGTAAAAGTGGCTGCTCTGGAAACCCAAGTGTGTACATGTATGCGTTAATGGCTGCATGCCTATGTACACTGTACGCACTATTTGCTGCAAACACGATCATGTGCGCAGTATTTGCTGCACACATGTTGGTATTCAGCGAATAACGCATCCATGTACACACTTGGGTTTCCAGAGTGGCACGAAATTATAGTTTACATTTAATGATCGTGGGGTTTATATTTTACAGTGGAATAAATTTTGTTGGCGATGAGTCTCTGACGAGACCACGAGATCAATCGTCTGCTACCCGACCCGCGAGTCATGAAAAGGATGTGCAAGAGTTGCTTTTCCCATGGATGGGGGCACAGCAGAGTACTTTGGGTAGTACGTACTCGTTTTGCTTTGACGCGGAGGGAGTGTGGGGAGGGTGGTGGGAGGTGTTTAGTAAGGAGTGCCCCCTCTAGTCTGGGCCGCTAAGCCCGCCCTGGGAGCGGACCAGAGCCAAGCGAGTGCCCTGCTGCGAGGGGGTTAACAGTTCCGGAGTTACCCTTGCTTGCTCTGGTCGGTCCTGCCCCCCCCCCCTCCACCATCATGTAGTAGTAGAATTGCTAAGCTGCAAAACTTTTCAAACCGAACTTTTCCGCAAGGACAGGGAGCAAGTCTCCCCCCCCCCCTCCAAACCCTACCGTTACGCCATCGTAACGAGACCATAACGAACGGCGGGAAAGCGTAATCTCCAGAGCGAACAGGAATGAAAGTAACCTAAGTTGTTCATTTCTCACGATTTTTACAGCCAATTTTCCGCAAAATACTTATAGGGGTTTCGATCATCTTCTCATTGTACCACAAATTAATTTGAGTCTATGGCTCTGTAACCACGTTCTGCACTTGCTCCAGTCTGCCTGTGCTGGGTAGAAGATTTGGAAACAAAGAGGGAAAAGAGAGAGTTGCGAATATTGCAACTTTATTTTCAATTGCGATTGTTTTGTGCTGTTCTATGGACTTTCAGCGCGCCTCACCAGCAGAGGAGAAAGAAAGGCGGGGGAGGTCGAGTAGACGCAGGTTCGGAGGTACTGTCCAACACCCCCCCCCCCCCCCAATTCTCCCCTTGTGCATTTAATTTACTGGTGAGAGGAAGGGAAAAAGTGTGGAAAATTGCTCGTCAGTCCGGGAGACGACTCAGCAGCCCAGTGGCTCGGCTCCAGGGCGGTCCAAACAGAAAATTCGATTTCGCAACGACTACTTCCGGAGTAGTTTGCTGGGAGAGGGAAATCAAATAGTCGCGACTGCTTCTGCTGAGCTGATTATCCAAAAGAGTGAAAGAAAGAAAGAAAGAAAGAAAGAAAGAAAGAAAGAAAGAAAGAAAGAAAGAAAGAAAGAAAGAAAGAAAGAAAGAAAGAAAGAAACTATGAGTCGAGGAGAGAATGGGGGGGGGGGGAGGAAGGCAGAAGTAGGAGAATATGGCCCTAGGGTGCGATTCGGCCATCAGACGGAATGGCCTGCTTCTGCACCCCCGCCCCCTTCCTCCTTTTCCCTAATCCCATTCTCATTCGCGTACTACTTCTGCAAGACAAGCGGGCACATCGCCGTGTTCACCGTGTCACGCGGCTATGTGCAGCCTCCTGGCCCCTCTGTCCTCGGACGGCGTCTGAATCACCAATAGCCTCTAGCTTCCGTCGGAAAAACAAAGGTGCTCAGCCGTACCTTTTAAAGGCACTACAGGTTGAGTAGGCACTGAAATTGGCAAAGGCACCCTTTTTCAGCACCTTCACGGGCTGTTTAATAGTTGTGCCATTTATAGGGGTCCTAAACCTCGTCCTAAACTGAAAATGTCCTCAGCACCCGTTGAAAGGGGTGACTTACATACTTAGCACCTTTGTTTTTTCCAGTGTTTCTACGCCGTTCCCGCGCTTCCACCTACCTCCCACCCCCACCCCTCTCTCTCCTTCTCTATCCGCTCGCAGGCCCTACCGACAGCCCCGTGAATAAGAGAAAATCGTTTTGCAAATTATTGTGCCCCACCGAAATAAGTGAGAGAAAAGAGAAGGGAGTTGGGGGTTGGTGTGGTGGATGGGATGGGAGGGATGAGATGGAGGGGGGACGGGAAGGGGGTGGGGGTGCGGGACGGTAGAGGGGGTTGAGTGGAGTGGAGAGGGGTGTCCTCCTGGCCGCTGCTGGACCAGAGGCGCGCCCGTCGCGATACGGTGCGAGAAAATAGGAGTGCGATAAAAAGGGAAAATGTACTGCAGCTGGTCGACTGGGAATGAAGTTGGGTGAGGAGGTTGGGGGGAGGGGCGTCAGGTAGTGTGCCACTGCGCCGGCCGGCTGGCGTATGGTGGAGCATGAGGGTATGTGGAGGTCAAGAACCTCTGGGCCATGGGGTCGGCAGCGCGTTAGGGGACCCTAAGCAAACAGGCGCTGGGGTGGCCTACGGGCAAGCGCACGACGGCAGTGTGCTTTTGCAGGCCTCGCAGATACACTGCCGTATTAACTATTTTATTTATCAGCTGCTTTTGTCTCTTTCAGTACAAGCTGCATGATGGATATGGTCTGTAACATAAGCATTTTGCTAAGGACAAAAAAGTGTGCTTTATTGTCGTAGGTCTGTATATTACGATTATACGACAGACATTCGACATATGATGAAAAGTACCACTTCACATTATTTTCAACTAAAGTAATCTGTTAGGGATTTTAAATCATCGATGGTATGGTAGACGAGTAGACAATCGAATTTTGGAGTTATGGGACTGGATTTTTTATGGTCAATTTACCAAAACCAAATCAATTGAAAAGTGACATACTATTTTTAGGACGTGGACGCATGGATCGGTGAAAAACTGTCGGGAATATAAGAGCTGATAGGGGAGAAACAGAGGCGGGGGAGGGGGGGGGGGGGGGGGGGGGGGGGATAGGGTGGAAGGGCGGGGGAGAAAGGGACAGAGAGAACAAAGAATGAGTGAGGGGAAGGAAAATTTCTAAAGGATCGGCCGCGGTCCGAGAAGGGCCTGTCGGCGGCGCCGCACACGCCTGAAAGGGGTCCCGCCCTTCGTGCCACTCTACGCCACGCCAGAGTCACACACCGCTGCCGTTAAATTTCATTACGCCGGGAAAACTTTGCTAATTAATTGCACACGGAGTTTGCAACTGTCTTGTTTGATAAAGAAAAAGTCAGTGACCGCCGCCGGGGGGTCGGTGCGGCGCGCGGGGCGGCGGGTTGAGGCCAGTTATGGCGCGCGAGGCGCGGAAAAGGCTATGAACCCGCGTGGGAAAAGAAAGGGGAAAGAAAAGAGGGGGGGTATAGGCAGCGCCCTTGACAAAAAAAATCTTTGCATATAAAATTTATTATACCCGTTCAGTACGCTGGTGCGGTGCGCCAGGGAGGTGGGGGAAGGGTTGGGAGAGAGGGGGGAGACCACCACACACACAAATCCCCAACGACGACGACGACGACAACCTCCACCGCCGCCGCCACCAGGAGCCCTCTCTCTAACCTCACACCTCAACCCCACGCAGCGCAAACCCTCCGCGACATGCCGAAGGCACCGAAGGCACACGCCATGATTTAGGGGGCGTGTGTGCAGAGAGGTGTGGGAGCCGCAGCCTCGCGCCATTCACAGCGCACAGGGGCGGGGCGCCCGGCGTCATTGTGAGCCGGCTTACGGGAGGGAGGGAGGTGGAAGGTGGGGATGAGGAGGGCTCGAGTGTTAACAGGGACGTTATAGACCTGGCCAACAACAACAGAAATATTAGTAGGGAATAACAAAACGTTTTCTTTTTTTAGAAAAATTTTTGAGGGTGTATTGTCTGCTCTGATTTTAATCCTAACACCACTTCAATGTGACTCGCTCGTTATATTGTTTCTTTGCGCAGCTGGCGTTTCGACTGACTGGAACTCACGAGCCAATCATCTTGCTCTCTTTTATTTTTATTTTGAATGAAAAAGGGCAGTAGCAGTGAAAGTACAGCAGCGAGTAGTGCGTCTAGCGCACCTCCGGCCGCAGGGTGAGCGTGAGCGCGACCAGTAGTTTATAACGGCTGCTCATCATTTATTCCCGGCAAAGAGTGTGTGTGTGAGAGAGAGGGGGAGAGAGAGAGGGGGGGGGCGTGGTGGGGGGGCTGAAGTACTAGTAGGATGGTGTGTGGAGGTAATGTTTTTCTCTCCCCCATCTCTTTCTATACTCTTTCGCCTCCCCCCCCCCCCCCTCCCCCTCTCTCTCTCTCTCTCTCTCTCTCTCTCTCTCTCTGTCTCGCTCTCTCGCTCTCGCTCTCTCGCTCCCTCTTGCCTTTTCTTGCTCTCCACCACCTCCGCCTCCTCCGTTTTATTTAAAGTTCGCGGGGTGGCAATCGCGCCGGCAAATAAATACGATCCCCCCCCCCTCCACCACCACCACCACCCCGGGGTCGACGGGCTCGACGGGCGGCAATTCATAAAACGAGAGGAGAAGGAGGAGAAAGGAAATGATTACACCGTCGGCCCACCCCGCCCCGCCGCGCCCCGCCACGCCCCACCGCTTTAGAGTCGCGTTTCACGCCGGCGGGGACCTCCTTCCGATGATCGCGTTCCGCAAAAAATTTGTACGATTGGAGGAGGGGGAGAGCAGCACACTTATGAAAGGGGCAAGGGGCGTGGGTCAGCTCGCATTAAAAACATTATTATTGTAAAGATTTCTCTCGTCTAATCCAAAAACTCATGCATGAGTATGTTTGTATGAAGGAAGTTGCCCGATAAGAGGAACAAGAAGAAGGTAGCACTGGGGAGGTGGCGTGGCGTAGCGCCGTCCCTAAACAAAGCCGAAGATGAGCGACAGTCTAGCAGAGGTTAGGACGCGTGTCGTTAGATTTCAAACAGTTTAGAACGGCCTATGCATCAAGCAACTTGGTACCAGCTATACGAAAGTTTATTACGACAGTTGAGTCTTTATCATTGAGTTATAATTGTACCAATGTAATATGTCCGTACACTAACCTAAACAACGACACCTGGACGGTTTAGAAGATTGTATAAACTTACTTTTCCGAAGCCAAACTTTGCAGAAGCACTTTTTGACACAAGGTTGTTACGCCGGTCTAGTATGGACCCAATTTTTCTTTAAAAATTCTACAAAACTTGATTTATGATCACACATCCACTCGCGACAAAACACAGAATGGTCGCCGGCGTTCAACTTTGTTTACGGACGGCGCTACGCCACGCCACCTCCCCAGTGCTACCTTCTTTTTGTTCCTCTTATCGAGTAACTTCCTCATAAGTTTGTTTAAAAGTATGAAAATGATTCCGCGTCGTCACATTGCTGACGTATGTTTCCCAATAAATGAAAATCCGTAAAGTAGAAGAGTTACTACACGATCCCATCACATAAAACTTGTCAACAACACATTTAATCTCACGGATAGTGTCTTTGTAAATAAGTTTCAATGCATTTTTCTTTTCACAGGGGCTGGCTCACCCCCTTTGCTGGTAGTGGAGGGGCGGGGGGGGGGGAGGAACGTGCCGGAGCGGGACGTGGTCTTCGTGGAAAAGTTAACGTGACATGTGTCAAATGTTATGAAGCGGCGCCGCGAGGAGAAAAAAGAGTAAGCATCGAACTCTGCTCGGCGCGCGCTCGGAGGACGACGTGCGCCCTATCCTCTCTCGGTGCTCCATCACTAAAAGCCAAAAACCATGCCAAAATTTTGGGCGCATGCAATGAATGTGCGCGTTTGCACGGCCACAGGAGGAGGAGGAGGAGGAGGAGGAGTGTTCAGTGATACTACTATGCAGTAAAACCCGACACATGCCACGTAAATTATTCCAGCGTGCTCGCATATCAGCCCCGCTGGTGAGGTGGGAGGAGAGGGGAGGTGAGGAGGGGGCGGG
>NW_026267202.1:625481-626216 GCF_000697945.3 Frankliniella occidentalis
TTGGATGCAAATTTGCATTTGGTTTAGATGTGCTCAAAGACACATCCAGCCTACGTACAAAATTTGTCCCTCGACATTTAGTGTGTGAACTTCAGAAAAACGGACGTACTTTATGGGTGAACCCTTATCACATAGAGAGTTCAAGTGGCGTTGCTCGCCATGAGCTACAGAGCAGGCTACACACGGGGGGTATACGAAAGCAGCGATCTTTTGCATCAGTCGGCTGGAGCAGCCTGGCGGCTAGCATCCTACGACGGACATGAGAGGGGAGAGGTCCGTTCCTGCCATACCGCCATTGCTGCCGCCGCCGACTGCTGTTTAGCTCCATATCCAAATAATTGTCTAGCCAGCACCGCAAAATGTTTAGCTATTGGTGTAGCTACTATATAGCCAATGTATCTTTTGTGTAACCACTCCGGTGTGAGCACGGCGCCGCGTGCCGTGCCTCACCCCGTTTGCGCCAGAACGAGGAAGGGGTGAGGTCGCCCTAAAGCCCCCCCGCCCGCCCGGGTCGGACCCGGACCCAACGCTCCCCCCGCGCCGAGCCGATGCGAGCAGAGCGGAGAGCAGAGCAGCGCGCCCCGAAGCGCAGCCAGCGTCGCGTCGCGCCACAAAGTCATATGTATTGAAGTCCGATCACGTAGTCACGAGATTCGGACCAGATTCCGATTCCGGTCGTACTGTGGGGGGCGGAGGGAGGAAAGGGTGCCGCGCCAGCGAGGTGTCCCTTGTGAC
>NW_026267202.1:627671-629648 GCF_000697945.3 Frankliniella occidentalis
GGGGCTGCTCGCCGCGCCAGCGCGCCAGCAGCTCTAGCGCCCCGTTGCTAGGCTACAGCTGCTATCACCCCCTGCCCGCCTTGCGCCTCCCCCGCTACGCCACACTACTGTGGCGTGGCGCGCTATGGGCCGTGGGGTCTCTCTCTCTCTCTCTCTCTCTCTCGCTCTCTCGCTCTCTCTCTTTCTCTCACTGGCTCCCCCATTTCCCGGTTCTGATCGCCACCATAACCGCGCGCCGAACGGTTTGTGTGTCAAGTGTCGTTCAGTCATTCCGGCTGGAGTTGTGTTGTGCCAGCCTGCTCTGGGGTATGTTTATCTTTTTATTATTATCGCATTTGATTGTCGATGTGAAATTCCTCTTTTTTCTTCAATAAAGTTTAATGCCAGTTATCTGTTTTTTTCAGCGCGGGCCCCACCGAGGGTATTTCTGCACAACAACACAAAACTCTAATCCACTGTACCACAGTGCAAAACTCTCTCTCGCTTTCTACCCCCCTCCCCCCCTCTCTCTCCCTCTCTCTTATCCACTGCTTTCGTCCGTCTGTCTTGTCTATCCTTCTCCCACACTCTCATTACAAACCGACGCGCCAGTGAAGCGACAAAGACATATCACTTACGCGTTGGTGCCGTGGTCGGAACTGACAAAGCGGGTGAGTCAGTCGCACGGACGGACAGACAGACAGACAGACAGGAGGGCGGAAAGCGGCGGAAAGACTGTGACGCGCACCAACCCGCCGGCCAAAATATATCCCGTTCTAAAGGTTTAGAAGCAGGACGGTATGATGAAGACTTATCTGCCGGCCGGAGCGAGCTGGAGCCAGACTTATTACCCACCGGTGCTGTCGTCGTGACACCGCTGGGTAACTTTATGAGCGGCAGGGGCCATGTTCTCACAAAAAAGACAAGGAAAGAACGAAGAAGAAGAAAATTGGCTGACTGCTGCTGGCCCGGCGAGGCCGCCGATTGCGATGCCTCGACATTTAAAATGAAGAAGCAGGAGGTCGCACGGACAAGAAGAGAGAGAGGAAGCAGACAACTCCCGTGAGACGAAGAGAGCAGGGGAGAGGTAGAGAGATGTGGACGAAGGACACTGCTTTTAATTGTACAGTTGCACTGGGAAAAAAAATATACACGCGCAGAAAAAGGACACTGTAAACGAAAGAGGAAGAATAACAGTACACCTATTTTCCTCCTTATTATCCGTCCCTGTTTTAAGCAGATCGTTTGAGGACCTCGTTACGCCGCGCCGGAAACCTCTCACGGCCAGTCGTTTATTTTCCGCTTAGTCATATCAGATAAAAGGAGGGCGGCGGCCCGGGCCAGGGCGGCGGATCGCTTTATCGACAGGCGAGAAAATAACACGGGCTCTACTACTAACTGGGAGCAGAGGCGGCGCAGACTACTTGTAGCGGCGCGCGAGACTCGTGTAGTCCTCACTTCGATCAACGATGCGGCCGATTGTTTGTCACATTTGTTCAACAATTACAGCATAGTTGTGTGCCATGCATTCTTTTGACGGAACTTCGACAAAAGAAGATGTGCGTTGTACTGTAGTCTACAAGGACCCGTCCCCATTCATAACGGTGTCCATATAAATGTGGCTGGTACACGGGACCACCGCGCATGCTCTGGAGAATCCATACTACGAAGCAATAAACGCTCTTCTTGTAGTCTTCTGCAAAGCCTCTGACAATCCTTTCGCACAGTGCATAAAAAAAGCGCGCTCGACGTCGTCGTCGTTTAGGGATTCAACTTAACACAGTCGACACGGAGCGGCCCGGCGGGCGCGGCGGTGCGGCGGGTCTGCCTAGCCTCCCGACGGTAGGCGGGCGCTGCTCGGGGCTGCTGCGATCATCATCTCTAGAGCGCGATAGGCTGCTGGGCAGAGGAAATAAAAAGGGACGAGGATAAGGAGGAGAGTTTCAGAGCGACCCTCCGGCCGATGAATGAGTGTGGCTTGGGGGGAAGGGGAGGGAG
>NW_026267202.1:630333-631548 GCF_000697945.3 Frankliniella occidentalis
CTCTCTCTCTCTCTCTCTCTCTCTCTCTCTCTCTCTCTCTCCCCCTCGCTCTCTCGCTCTCTCACTCGCGCAGCTCAAGTGCCCCGACCCCCTGGTGGCCCGGCCCGGCCCCGGACCACCAGTGGGGGCGACCAGAGGCTAAGCCGCCGCAGGGTCCAGGGGGCCCGGCCCTCTCTGACTCATAATTTCCTGTGCCACGTTGTCATGCGTTCTGCGCCACCCTCATCCCCACCTACCTATCATCCTTTTGCGCCGTCCCCTCCCCCCGAGGGATCGCCCAGAAAGTACGTCCGCTTTTCTGCAGATGCATTCGTCGAATTCAGTTTTCAGTTTTTAAAATGGTTTTATTGACGTCAAATTGTTACATTTAGATTTACATGGGTTGGTGTGCTGTCGCCCGTAGGCCTTACAGTATTTACTTATATTTAACGGGTGAGAGGGTATGGGGTGGAGCAATGATGAAGGGGTGATTGGATGGTGTTAGGGTTGATGCTTTGATTAAGTGTCCTTTAGCTTACTAAGGCCACGGGGAGAACAACCCGACATCTCGTCGAGAATAATCAAGGAGAGCTTGGCCTTGGCGCCTGCGATACTCGGGGTAGGCCGACCCGCGGTACACGCTTGCACTGCATGCACAAAGTTGCCTACCTATCAGGCGCTTTCAGGCGCTTTCTAGGCCCATCTTAACAGTTTCGTAACGGCAAATCGCAGACGCACTTTTTGGATGATCGCCTATCTCCCCCGCCCATTTTTTTCAAACCCCGGGTGCCCTCAGTTTCAACGGTTTCCTCCAGCAGACACAACTCTATGCTCTCTCTCTTTCCTTCCGCTCCCCCATTCTCCCCGCTCCTCCCCCGCATTCTTTCCCGTGTGCAGCGCTACAGCCCCGGCCGGCCCCTCGCGAAGCCTCCCTCTCCCTATCCCGCTGTTTTGGTTAAAAGAGTACGCGCCCGCGCGCGCGCTTTTCTTTTCTGTTTGCCGACATTTCACTTTTCACCAGTGATTTCTCGTCCCGTCATAGACCATGTCGGACCAACTGGATAAAGAAGCGAAGGAGATCCATACAGTCGCGGCTTGGTCGGACCCTCCGACCCTGACGCCTGACGTACAACAACGCCTCCCCTAGTCGTGCGGATGAGCGTGTACTTGTACACCAGTGCTCTGCCGTGGCGGGGCGGGGCGTGGCGTGGCGTGGTGGGGCGGGGCGTGGCGTGG
>NW_026267202.1:631664-633431 GCF_000697945.3 Frankliniella occidentalis
CTGCGGAGCGCTGCGGAGCGCCCTCGAGACCCATACCCAGGTCATGCATGCGCGCCGCTCGGTGCCGCTGGGGGCCGAGAGGTGCTCGGAGGCCCTCCTCTGTGTGCCCGGAGAGGACGGGGACGGCAAGGGGGGGGGGGAGGAGGACGGGACGCGGGTAGTCCCCTCAAGTGCAGCACTCCCAGGACGGCGACAAGGCCGGGGCCGCGCAACGCACACCCGCCGCCGCGCCGCCGGTGAAATATGGATGCCTCCATCTAACTTCGGCGACACAAACGAGTCACGACGGCGCGCGCATCGCGCTCGCTCCTGTCGCCGACGTCACTTTGGACGCCAAAAGTTTCGTCATGTGTTATTCCGGGCCCGTGTGTGGGTGTCATTGACCTGCAAGGAGGCCGCGCCCTTGGTGAGACGCGTACCTGCGCGACGCCTATATTGTTTTCATTTCGCAACGTGTTTTAAACCCGAAACCAAAAAAAGTCAATTTCGTGGTTTTGAAAGTAACAATCATATTGCGCAGTAATAATAAACCCTTCAATAAGGAAGGTCAATGAGTGGCGACCATATCAGTTCCTCTGCAGAGTGTAAGGAGGCCTTGTCCTCCGGTTGGCTTTGCATAGTGTACTACTCTGCCCTCGTCCCGGTGCCTCCGCGCGTGTGTGACCCTAGTGTGACCTGTTGAGGTGCCCTCCCCCCCCCCTCCCCCTGCTGTGCGCCCGGCACCCCCAGAGGGGCCTGGTGCCCTCTCCCCGCCGTGAGGGCTGAGAGGCCAGTGGCACCCTACCTGTTGACGGTGTGTGTGTGTGTGTATGTGTGTGGAGGGGGGGGGGTATATCTCCCCCTTCACCTGAAAAAAACATCTGTCGTCAAGCCATACGATTCTTTTCCTCCACAATCGGTACGCTTTTGTGAAAACAAAAACGACATCTGGTACAGAACTCGGCGATCGTCACAATTTTCACAACAGTACATTTTTGTTGGCGAGGTTGAGGGTAGCAACAGTCTCCACCACGATCGTTATCGTTTATTCATAGAGTTGGCGAAAATCGAAAAAAAATTGGGGCAGTTAGCGACACAAAACAAAATGATATGGCGGTACAGCCATAATAAAAAGTGCTTGGTGCTTTCACCGCAGCCAGCAGCCGCTGTCGACAAACGGTGTTGTTTTGATGTCTTTGTTGGGAGGAGATATAGGCATCCAATTATCTGGTGGTCTGACAACCAATCTGTCTGTCCCGTAGTGGTATATGCAACCAGCCGCCTTGCCTTGGTGGTAGGCAACCAGCAGCCTGCAATACACGGTAAGCCAACTCGGTGCGTACTTGCTGACGGATGCCTTATTCCACTTCAACGCAACTTTTCGATGTTAACGGCCATAACGTAAAGTAAAATCGTTTTCTGTCTCATTTTGACTGTCACGCTGCATAGGGTGAAAGAGGTGGTGCTCCATGTGCTCGCTCAGGCGCCGCGGGGCGGTGGTTGACGAGGTAGCACTCCATGTGCTCGCTCAGGCGCCGCGGGCGAGCTGGTCCTTCTGGCGGCGGGCGAGCAGGGCCACCTTCTGGGCGCGCTGCACCACCTCCGGGCACGCCTTCCGGCGCACCATCCGGCAGTCCTGGAAGAAGCCCTCGTTGCGGGGGAAGCCGTGGCTGTTGTCCGGGTACGTCACCAGGCCTTCGCCACCCGGAGGAATAATAATGACAGTGAACACACACACGAAAAAAGAAAGGGGGTAAAAGACAATAATTTTCTAACTTTTTGAATGGA